>NC_136935.1:49760417-49855417 GCF_949987615.1 Pollachius pollachius | reverse complement strand
GTTTTGCGTAGGGGGGGGGGGGGGGGGCGGAGGTTGTTATTTCGTTTCTCTGCGTTGGGTTTGGAGCGAGGCACTCGGAGCGAGGCGCCTCTGATCCCCGCTCCTCGCCGTAGCGCTGACGGAGGAGCCTCGCCTCTCCGTCGGTAACCGCCGCCGTCTGCTCAGACAGCTGGGTGGTCTGGCGTCATCGTGAGGGGGTGGGCAGGGGGGCGTCCTTAAGTAGTTTACCTTGCATGGGAAGCCTTTCAACTCCCGGTCATTCCCAGGCGGTGACATCTGGTGAGTGTGTCCCCTTGCTTACCTTGCCCCCCCAGGAACCACAGCTGTTTACTATAGAGGGAGCATTTCTCTCCATTTCTCTCGAAATAACTTGATTGTGTGTGTGTGTGTGTGTGTGTGTGTGTGTATGTGTGTGCATGATTCTGTGTGTGTCTCTATGTGTGTGTGAGTGAGTGAGGGAGTGAGTGAGTGAGGGAGTGACTGTGTGAGTGCGTGAGAGCCATCCTGTCAAGCCATCATCCTATCCCTATCAAGTGGCAAACCGATGGGACTCCCCTATAGGTCAACATTGATATACACATTGCCTATGAAACAAACCAGTACTCTCAAACAGAACTTTGAATGCAAGTAAAAAAAAACGAGAAAGCATCGAATAGCATTTTCACCTTCACCGGAATCCACCGAGCGCCTTGGGAGATCAGAGCCCACCTACGCCATTTAGAGTGTGGATATTTGATCAGAGAAAAGGTAAAACATACTGCTGTCTCCTTCTTGTCTCCCTCTGACTCCCTCCCTCTTGAAGGTCCTCACAAAGCCTGGCCCTGGCTGTGTCCTTCTACCGGATCACCGCTAGCCTGGCTACTGCCAGACCAAGAAAATGACGGCAGCTTCCCCAGACCAAGCTCAATCTACGATTGAGTCATTTTCTTCAGCACAAGAGTTGTGACCAACGGGCCTAGTTCAAACGACGCTGTACGCGATTGGCTGCTTGCCGTCGCTTCCCCTGTCGTCGTTGTTTTAAACCAGCCAATAGTGTGCCAGGGGGAAAAACAAGCTTGGTGATTGGCTCCCGCAAAAACGAATCGGAAGCAGAAAGAAATGTGTCGCTCTTCTCCGGAGCCTTCTGCGGGCAAACTCAACTTGCCGGCAGAATGGGCGGGGCTGCCCAGTCCAGATCACCGCACCGTCAAACCACTTGGCAGGCTTGGTCAAGCTGATCCCAGCGTTACTTTGTCTTAATTCGTCTTTCTTCGCCCACCGAAGGCTGAAGTGCGTGAGCAGTGATGTGAATAACGGCGTTATGGATGACAGCGTTACTAACGACGTAACTTTTTTCAGGAACGAGTAATTTAATTGATTACTCTTCCAATCATTGTAATGCTGTTACTGTTACTGCCAAAAAATGTGACAGGTTTCTATAATTGAAGCTGTTTCTTCATCAGACCAACCAGAACTCTAGGCCAACCGGCTTACTGTTTACTGTTCTTGGTTAGTGGTTAGTGTGTGGTTAGTGTGTAAAAGCATTGACACAGCTTTTACTGAAACAGCACTGCTATAGAAACTAGTGTGAGTTGTAATAGCTTCCATGTATTTCTGTGGACCAGCCAGGTGACCGACCGACCAACCGACAGACCGAGCTAAAATAAGCATTCACAGTGCATCTGCAAGCTGGTAAAAGCTTTTTGCTTTCGAATCCAAGAGGTGAGCCTACAGTATCAGCAGCAACACCCTTGTTTTACTGAGGCAGAATCACAACTTACAGAGACACAAATCTAACCACTGGGCAATATTTTAATAATAAAGCAAAGCCATACAAAAAGCCTTGATGGACTTTTTCACATTTGTTTTCAGAAACTTTGCTGCTATGCAGTTTAGTAGCTGTGACGTATCAGTTGACAACAAAATTGACTTTATGAAACTGTCTACATGACATGGCCCACACATCTACCATCAGCTGCTTCATTTTTTAATGACTCTTGTTATATAAAGAGTCAAGTTTTTATAAAAATGTCAAAGACATTTTACATTGAGGGGATTTTGCTGACGCTTTTATCCAAGACTTACAGCTCGTCGGGAGCAGTTACGGTGAGGTGCCTCGCTCAGGGACACCTCGACACTCAGCTAGGAGGAGCCGGGGATCAAACTAGCAACCTTCCGGTTACCAGCCAAAGCGCTCTACCTCCTGAGCTGCTGCCGGCCAAAGACACGCGAGCTCCGCCGCACCGGGCTAGCTGATGCGCATCGGCCACCGGTTCCACTACTCTTTCTGAAGTGTGGCGTGTAAAATGCGATGCGTCAGACAGGATGTTGACACCAAGTCCCCCCATCCCCCATCCCCCATCCCCCCCACTCTTCCCTCTGCCCATGGGAAGTTTCACCCGGGTGGATTCCGCAGTTATAGGTGCAGTTCGTTCACCCGTCGAATAATCTGCATCACAAACACTGAGCAAGGGTAGAGTGCCGGCCGATGTGATCTGCTGTTGTACAAACTGACACTGTTCTGTTTTATTATACGTATGAGACATGGATTAGCCAGCTGGGATATTTTTATTGTTGTACTTGTTGTCGTCGTTCCCCACACCACGCTTGCCACATTTTCTCACCTCCCCTGCAATTTTCATCCGTTCTGCTGTTTTTTTTCGGTGTTGTCCAGCTTGTGGTTTTGTTAGCATGCACCCTGTCTGCTGGCCGGTAGCCTGGCTGAGGCCTGTCTGGTTTAAGGGTCCACACTCTTTGTACATACTTGCACCACAGTGTCAGCCTCTTCGAGAATGTTTTCTGTGTTTATTTTGGTCGGCTTCCCCGTCCGAGGGAGAACAGATGTCAATTAATGATATAGCTATCCCTGGTAAACTCTGTTTAATAAACGAGTGACTTCTCACTAGTCAAACGGAGTTCATTCTTTCATACAGGGTGCCTTTCTAGGTAAAAGTTATTGTCAGGATGTTTGACCTCTATGAGTTGACAACAAATACTCCCAACTGTCACAACCACACACATTTTCTTCCTGTAATCTTTCCGCAATGGTGTCGATGAAATAGTCTTTCAGTCATTAGTTGAAGTTCTTGAGCGCTGGTTAGTTGAGTCGCTCGACAACTTCCGCAAAAGACTCAAGAAACCCCCTCACACCCCTGTTAAGCACTTATTGTATGTTGTAAGTCCTTGCGCTTAAAAATAGTACTTGGCATCGTGTAGTGTCTTACCCTCGGTATCTTTGTTGTATACGGGGAATGGGTCAACCTAGCACTTCTTAGTGCTTGGCACTTGGTTCTACAAACATCCTTACTGTACCGACAGCAAAATACCTTCCTAGGATAAATGTACTTCTTGTAAGTCGCTTTGGATAAAAGCGTCTCCTAAATACCCTAAATGTAAATGTAAGTGTAAGTTCACCGAAGAACACATTCACAAAAACGAGAAAAGAAAGGCACCAGTGTTTACCGCACCTCTCAGTATCCAAGTGCGTGGGCCCAACCTGCCCAGCCATTCATCTCCTGTGCTCGTGCACACGTATCTGTCTGCACTATTAAAGGAGCAACCGTGCGCCCGCGTATCTACGACTGTAACTTATCGCTATAGTAACTCTCATCGAAACGAACCGAGTGTGGGGGTGGCCATTACGGCATGCGTGAAAGTGTAGCGACAAACAATGGATGGTCTTTGTGTTATATTGCTGTATAGCCAGAAGGTTTAAGTGCAATAAGGTGTTCATACATCACAACACTGCCTCTGGACAGGAGACACCCACACACAGACACACAAAAGGACAAATAAAGAAAGTCATTGAAAGGCACGGCCGGCAAGCCATTATGTAGGCCGCTTTCCTCCTCTCCTCCTTCTCCTGTGAAACTCTGTGTATTGTCTCATTTCTTTTGCAGACCTGACTCTCCTCCTCCCTCTCCCCCTCCTCCTCCTCCTCCTCCTCCTCCTCCTCCCCCTCAACCATCTATTCAGAGCGGAAAAGGCCACGTCCATCATCCACGATGAGGTGCAGTGCGTTGGAACTCGGAAGCACCTACTGTAAGGTCAGCCTTTTAAAAGCAACGATTGTTGAACCGTGGTGGACTGCAGCGTTATCCTGCAATGCCATTCAGCTCTGCAAACATCTCCAAATGCTGAGTGGAAAAAAATAAGGCATCTAGTTTCTAGTCTTGTTATTTTATTTCCCAGCTACACCTTAATAAATACTGTATGTATATGCAATCATGCAACAAAGGTACCAAACCAAAACCTTTGATTTGTTTACTCTGTATTGCGGTTCTGCTCAGTCTGGGTTATTATACGACTCTCCTTATGGCTGGATTCAAGCAGCATATCTATTTACATAATTCGAGCTCACGCACGTATATCTTAAAATACCAATAAAAATTTTGGACGGTGGAGGTTGTGCACTCACAGAAATGGGCTTTTTGCGACAGTATTTGAATTGGAGACTGGCGCTAACAGAAAGTCTGTCAGGGGAGGAGGGCGGTAGGAGGCAGTAGTTTAATAAAGGCTCAATGTGTGACTTTTCTTTTTTAATCTTCTACACTTGGAATGCTGTTTGTGTTGTTTACCTAGCTAGGCTTAGGAGGCGTAAGGACGCCGGAGGTGTTGTGTGCGTGTACGACACATGTATGTGTGTTTGTGTGCATGCAAATCACGTGTGTGTGTGTGTGTGTGTGTGTGTATGTTTGTGCTCGACACATGTATGTGTGTTTGTGTGCATGCAAATCACGTGTGTGTGTGTGTGTGTGTGTGTGTGTGTGTGTGCACAACACGTGCGTGTGCGTGTGTGTGTGTGTGTGTGTGTGTGTTTGCGTGCGTGCGTGCACGACACGTGTATTTGTGTTTGTGTGCATGCATGCTGACACTTGTGTGTGTGTGTGTGTTTGCGCAAGGAGAAACTCTGATAGATGCATAGCAGGGTAATCAATGTGTTTGGCCCTCATTGCATTCTGTTCTTCCTATGCTGCAATAGCTTTTCACATTTGTGGATACTGACAAAGAGCATGGAAGTAGTATGGAAGCAGTGTCAGTGGAAAACGGCAGAGGGGGGAGAAACCTATTGATTACCCTTCCCTTGGTATTCCCACCCTTCATTCGCCATGAAATTGAAGAAATAATAACATGTTTAAAGGTCTTTGTGTGACATCTTCTTTTGTCCGAACCCGAACCCGTCTCAGCAACGAAAAGTAACCTCTGGCCATTGATCACATGATTACCCCACCTCCCAGATGCTGTCAGGTCAATTGAGTGCCGGGCAACGGACAGGTGAGAGGATCGGGGGGGAAGGTGGGTTGGGTAAAGGGATGGTTGAGGGGATCGATGCACAGATATAGAGAGATAGATGGAAAGCAGCATATTAAGCACTGAGAGAATGTATTTAAAGAGAGGCACAACTTAATTTCCAATTACAATTCAGAGGCCTGTGTTTTTTAATTGACAGCTCTGCCCTAATTATTTTGCTTAATATCGCTAAAATGCCTAATTAAATAATCAATACGGACCATCTTTACCTCTTCGTGATAACAAGAAAATATTGAACCGTGTGAACCGCAGGTAAAACGTTTTCTTTCAATGGCCAAAAAAGGTGCATTCACGTTCGAAATGACAAGTCACTAGCAATCATTTGCGGGGCAACCTTAACCAGCTCTTCTCTCCTTATCCATCGACATACATGAACGCCAACCTCCATGGAGAGGAAAGGCAGCCCTGCCGTATTACTGAACGAACCCATGGCCAATCCGATGTCATTAGGAACGGTGGGCGGTGTTGGTGCTCCGGAGCTCAGGCCGCTAGACGGGTACTTGGGGAGGCTGATACATAAGTTTGTGGGATGCCGTGTGACACACACACACGCACGCACGGGCAAACGCACGGACACGCATGCACGCACACACACACGTGTCGTGCACGCACAGACAAGCACACGCACACACAGCCAATGAAGAACCGTTTCACCTATCGAAACCCTGGGGGGAGAGAAACAACCGAGGAATGTTTCTCTTCTGCCGTTGCAGAAGGCAGGCAACCCGCGTGGACCCGTTGCTCTGTGTGCGAATGCTTTCACCGGATAGTTAGAGGAGCCATTGTTTAAACGGGCGTGTGATGCAACGGATCCCGTGACACTGAGACTCAACACAATCCGGGCTGGCAGGAGTGAAAAATCTCATCCCCTTCGGTTGATAAGAGCTGTAGGCGGAGCACGCCGCGGCCCGTTAGCGCTGCTGCTCTCCCGAACGAGATCACCGTGGCTCGGTGCAGCAGGCAGAGCGGAGCCGGGGTGACTCATGTGGGTGGGAGAAGTTGTTTTTTTTTTTTTTTTTACTTTAGTTTAAAAAAAAAAAAAAAAAAAAGGCATTCCTTCATCACAGTCCTTGGGCATGTTGGATCAGACTTTTTGGTTCTGCCGACCCTTTCTGCGATTTATGCTCCGCAGCACAAAACAGGCATAAATATACATATATACATATCTGTAGAGATATAGATATGTTTTATCACATATGAATTGTTTTAAAAAAGTAGGAGACGTTTTAAAGTATAATGGCCTAAAAACCCATTAGCCAATACCAGTATTACTGGTCATTTCAGCTCCCTGTGTGTTTCAGTTTCACCCATGTGATGACAGCACCATTATTTTAATGGAACAAGTGATGTGCCAAATACCGACACATTAACAGCAGTACATCAACAGAGGGGGATAGTAAAATGTCATAGCCACCAAGTATCGGAGATAAACCTTTGATAAATCATAAATGAAGGTACTTGTACGCTTCCAATCCGAGAGTTGTATCCATCGTAGGAGATATACTGCCACCAAGAGGCCAAATAGGTAAGTGCATATTAATACCAAGAGTACACATTACACACTTCAGCTTTTATAGTAGAGTAAGCAAGGGAGGACAAGGATGTAACTTCAAAATATGGGTCATTTTCCACATTGTCTTTGTTTTTTTCACACATGAAAGACGTAACAGAAGCATCTGGACGAAGGATCATGTTAACCACACGGCCCATGTGTAGCAAAGAAGGATCCCTGAGCCTGCAGGGCCTGCACGTAGGATATAGTACATTATTTATTATAAAATGTATGGTTTTCATCAAAATATATTATCAAACTTGAGGAGCAGTTTTCTCATCACACACACAAACCAGTTTCGACTCTCTCACATGCACCACTATGATAGAGGGGTGTAAAAGATCATAACTGGAAGTGATTAATATGAAAACTCTTTCCTGTTATTCAGCAAGACTGCCAAAGGACGGAGGGCTACAAATTTTGGGGTTTAGACACCAAAAAATAAAACGCCACACAACCCAGTTTAAAAATGTCACGAGAATTTTTTGCTAAATCAAAACCTAATTAATAAGAAATTAAATTTATAAAAAATACATATTTACTCCATAATAAATGTTCACGTTTTCTTTAAACAGGGTTTGAGCGGTTTATCATGAAGAAATGTTGTTGCCTGCATATACATTCATAATTTACATCATACCGGTCTTGAACTGCTCCAGACATTATTTATACTGAACCCATGTCTCCCCCAAAGAGACTTCCCATCTCCAAAGTAGGAACAGTCAGTCAACAAACCACGGTGAGAACGTGTAAAACCCATGGGTTTGGCTCTAGTGTTTAATGCTGCATTTCCATACGACTTTGTGAAACGTACTAGTTGTACTCCAATAGACCATGGACCCCTAACATAGACATTTGTATGCACATCCACAAATCATTTACACGCATTAATCAGTGACTTATGAAAGTGGATCTGCACCAGATAAGAAATATAATAAAAAAGGTAATGCTCTTAATTTTGACCTGCTTTAAAAAATCAAAACAATCAGTCGCTCTCTCTCACACTCACTCTCTCTCTCACACACGCATACACTCTTTCTTACATACACTCTTTCTTACTCTCGCACAAACTCACACTCTCTTGCGCTCTCTCACACTCTCTCTCTTACACTCACTCTTTCGCTTACACTCTCTCGCTTAGACTCTCTCTTTCATACACTCTCAACACCCCCCCCCCCCCCCCTCCAGTCACTGGACGGAATCAGACATTAAGGTGGATCCTCTGGTGGCGTTTCAGGTTGCACTTCTGCGTGAAGCCCTTCCCACAGGCCATGCAGCAGTAGGGCCTCTCCCCAGTGTGCACGCGCCGGTGCGCCTTCAGGTTGCTCAGCTTGGTGAAGCTGCGGCCGCACAGCGAGCAGCTGAAGGGCCGCTCGCCCGTGTGCGTCTGCAGGTGGGCCCTCAGGTTGCTCGAGTCGGCGAAACAACGGCCGCACTGGCCGCAGCGATGCCTGGGGCCCTGGGGAACCGAGGCCAGGCCCGAGAGCAGGCCGGGGTGCTGGGAGCCGGGGGCTTGGTACTGGGCTTTGCTGCCCGCCGTGGGCAGGCCATTGTGGGAGTCGGCCATGAATTGTTTGCCGCCGAGGGTGGCCGGCGGTGCTGAGTGTGGAGATGGAGCCAATCTGAACGAGGACGGAGTTTTGTGGTGGATGCTGGAGCTCGCGGCGAGAGAATGGCCCGTGATTGCACCGGAGGAGACGGTGAGATGGGTCCTCCTGATCGGTCGGTAGGGTCTGATGGCGGCCTTCAAAGCGAGACTCGTGCCCATTTTGAAGTGCCGCTTGGCGGCTTCCTGCACTTTGGCCCGATGGGAGATGTAGCTGTGGCCGGGAACGTTCAATCTCACCTTGTGATTCTTCAACTGACACGAGGGGAATGCGATTGCCGAGTCTGCTGCCTGTTTTCCCAGCAGCGCCTCCTCCTCTTCCTCGTCCGAATCTAAAACAATCTCCTGCTTGATAACCACGTCTCCCGCATGGCTCATTTGTAGTCTTGCCTCAGACGATACGGGCTGCATCAGTTCATGGTCCATTCGTTTTAGCGAATCGCTTGAAAGGGCTGTGTCAGAGTCGTTGGCAGTATTTAGTATGTGGTTTTGCAAGAGAGCCAAACCCCCTTGCTGGGGGTCAATGTCCAAGGGCAAAACAAAGTCTTCTTGGTCCTCAGGGAAGGTGTTTGTAGAAGAGAGCCCGTTCTGTCTGCCGGTCCCTGGTGACTCTTTAGAGCTTCTCGCTGTCTGCGCAGATTGTAAATCTGTCATTTCATCCGGGCAGTGAAATGTAGATCCACTTACACCTGTAAGATAAGTGAGAAATGGAGATCTCATTGGAAAAACTCAATAAAGTGAAACATATCTTGTAAAGGCTAAATACAGTTGTATGCTTAGTCCAACTATTGTGATTCACAGCGCATGCATCAAGTGAATAGATTACACATGGTTTGTGGCAGAATGACTCCCCTGTTCAGTGTTACTGAACCGGACACTTACTATTCTCGAATACAAGTAGATATATTACGAGACTGTTTGAGCGAGAGTGTTGTAAAATGGAAGGCAAATGCTGCGTTTTGAAATGTTTGCATACATCCACAGTCCGAGGTCTTCCAAGTACAACTTTTTGGCCGATACGGCAACTCAACAGTCTGCCTTGGACATGAGTTTTGGTGTGTCGGTGCCTTTAAACTCTCAAGGCCTGAATTAGTTTTCCTCTTGCATGTAAGAGGGATAAAAAGGCACATGCATGATACATTTATTTTAATTCCAACAGGCGAATTTAAATCAAACCATGCAAACTGCTTCTTCCAATAACCATTTGTATTCATGGTTCACTGTAGATTCGATTTTTGCGTTTGATTTACTGGGTCGGAAATCTGAGCAAATCTCTTGCTGGTTATAATAGTCTTAAAGAAATGTTATAACAGCCTTAAAGCGTAGTATACTCATTAAATACAGCAAATGAATTCATTATATCCCAAGAAAGTATCTTGTTAGGATTGCTGAAGAGATCTCACCGTCGTCTAAAACCCCCGGGACTTCTTGATGCTCGACTGACCAAGACGACTGGGTCTCATTCTCCACTTTCACGACCACATCAGACTTCTCGCTGGATCCCTGAATAGGAACAGAAAACAGTATTAACAAACATACGGCGCACAAATATGCTGTAAAAAGTCAACCATATTTATCTCAGAGCGTTTATCTGCAGCATCTCCTATTCCATTTTACACGCTGATTTTGCATCAACCTAATTTTCTAAATCCTGCCTCATGCCGCATCAGGTCAGGTCACTCACCTGTGAATGACTCAAACCGCTGAGACTGTTGGGGAGCTTTTCGGCCACCTGTGCCGCCCCCGCGTTTGTCAGAACTTTCTGTCCACAGCCTTTTAGATGATGGTCCATAAAGATTATCTCCTGTTTCAATCGACACTCTTCTGTGACACCTGAACCTAAAGCAAAAAACAACACACTTTGTTGAGTACAACAACAGAGAAGAAGACACCTACTGTATCAATGACACAATCTAACAACAAATTACAAATACAAAACATTGTACTTGCCGGAATTCAGTGCTTCAAGCCCATCTTCAGCCCCATATGGGGATGCACTAAAAGGATCATCTCCACGGTTAAAATGGCATTCATCACTGGTCCTCATCATGAAGTCCCCATCACCCAGTCTGCTCTCTGTCAGCTGCAGCTGCACCTTCAGAGACTCCACCTCGTGACACCTGCTCTTCAGCTGCTCGAACAGCCCGTCCTCCACCAGCCTGGTCACCTCGAACATCGCCGTCTTCAGGATGGTCTCCATGACATCAGACAGCTGAGTCTGGAACCCGGCGATCAGGGTGTCCATGTCTGACATGATGGAGATGGTTCCCCCCCTAATCCTTAAACTGTGGTAGATGTTTGGGTTTAAACCAATATGATGATGCCCGGAAGTTCTTAAAAACTGCAATATGACTATGTCTCTTTATAAGACTATGCGCAGTGCTTATAATATACATGCATACTAATGCCATGTACCACTGGAGAGCCCTTTCATCGTTAGCGTTAGCACGTTAGCTAGCATTAGACGAATATTTAATCACCGAGGAAACAAATCCATCCACTAGTAGAAGGCAAAGGTCGGGAGATGGTTTTCGTCTTCACGACGTTAGTGTACTACTCGTCAGATCAATGTAAACTAGCTGGATGGACGTAAAGTACACATGCTATTCTGGAATAAAGCTAGCGCTTTTTTTCCTCTGAAACTTTATTGATCCACTATGGTTGAACACATTGGCCCAAAATGGCAGGCATATAGAGACATTGTGTAATTAATCTATCACTTTATATTAATACTTGAGTCTAAAGTTGAACATGTTGGTATAGCATAAGTATTTTTTAAAAGGCAGCCATTCGCCAGTTTTTGTTATTGTTTACGTACGCGTCAACCCGGGTACGGTAGCCGCTTGGTGCTTTTTCAGCGATTAACAAAACGCGTTTTACACCTAATCCTACTGGCTGTTTATACATTAACTCCTCAAACTGATACAGTACATGCATTATTGCAACGTCGTTTTCAAGTAAAGCGTATTTTTACGTTGGTTACTTGTTCGTTGACCAAATCCAATTTCTCTGGGGCTATACCCTTAAATCATATATTACTTTGCACATTTTAAAAATATCATACTGGCTGTCCAATGTCAAAGCAGGACAATGTGTGTTTCAACCCAGCTTCAGCTTCAATGTAGTCCAATCAGTGATGTAATTACCTTATACAGAATTTTATTAAAATGTTTAAATGAACAGCAATACACAGTATGTAGTAACAAGCATAAATGTAGCCATGGTAAAGAGTACAAATCAAACATGTCCAAATATAAAAACACATTACCGATATTCTGAATATTTTGCCACCAAAATAAATGGTATTATACAAACAAATTAAAAAACAGTCACAGAAGAATATAATGAACCTTAATGACAGCAATAAACTGGAATGGACTTTAGACCATGAAATCTTCATTTCCTATAATGCAAACACAAGTCTTTTGATTGTGACACAAATTATCTCTGATGCTGTACAGTTCAGTCCAGCCACACATAACATTGAATACACTGTTCGTTGATCCTCCAATTACTCCAAATACAATATCCCATTGAAAATGTGGCATCATGGAAGCAAAAATGACATCTCACTAGCTCTAAATAATATAATGCAATCACAATTGAAAAAATAAAATAGCAACATACCAAAATACTAACATCAATAAAGGTGAATACAAGGACACTCGTTTAAACACATACAAACTCAAAGATCGGACTTATGTTTGCGCTGATGCGACTTGAGGTGGTCCAGGCGTTTGAAGCTGAGGCCACACAGAGCGCAGCAATACGGTCTCTCCCCCGTGTGGGTACGTTGGTGGACCTTCAAAATGTCTGCCCGCGTGAAGCTCTTATCGCACATGCTACACCGGTGAGGTTTCTCCTGCGTGTGAATGCGTCTGTGTAACTTGAGATTCCACAGGCGGCTAAACTTGTTCCCGCATACAGTACAACAATATGGCTTGTCACCAGTTTGGTTACACTTGTGTGACTTCAGGTCAGCGATGCCGGGGAAGCCCTTGCCACAGTGGTTACAGAGGTGCAGCCCTTGCTCCGAGTGGATCCTCTGGTGGACTTTAAAGCTATGGGCTTGGGTGAAGGTCTTCCCACACTGATTGCATGAGTACGGGGGTCGTTGGCCCACGCCGTGCGTCTGCTGCTTATGGGCCTTCAGAGAAGAGGAGTCGGGGAAGGACATGGAGCACTGATTACAATTGTGCTTCCTCCCTCCCCGTCCTCCCACCTGAACTTGCACCCTCTCTCCCATATTTAGACTTTGGATGAAGGACTCGGAGGGCCCGTAAAGATCCTCTGCACGGCCCTGCTGCAACGACGATTCTCCGTTGTGTTGTGTGTCTTGCCCCCTGAAGCCCAGCCGACTGCCTGAAGCACCGGGCGCGTGTTCTGGGTACAGGGCACTCTGGTCCTGAAGGTAGCCCTCTTCGTTAATCAGCAGACAACTGAACCCTCCACTCACCTCTATATTGGCCCCTGAGGGGGACTCGGTTGGAGAGCACATCGCACCTCTTCTACTACTACTACTCTGAGGGTGGCTGAGTGGGTAGGACTGATGAGGCTCTGGCCTCTCGAAGGCCCCCATGTCGTCCTCATAATGGCCGATGTAACTCAGATCCTCACCTACGCGGCTGGGCGGGGACTCGGTGGATCCGTCCATGCCACCGATGTCTAACACATTGCCACTGGCACACTCGGTCCTTTCAAAGCCGCCAAGGTCTTCCATGCCGTAGGTGTTCTGGTAAAGGGGTCCGGCCGGGCCCGGTGAGTGGGTGTCGGGACTATGTTCCTGCCTCTGGCTCAGGCCAGGCTCCCAGTCCTTCTGGCAGCGTTGGATGGCTGTGTCACTGATGTTTTTAGAGGGACTTGTAAAGGCGGCCCCCTCGGTGCCTGTAGGGTCAGAGGATAGAATATCCAAATTAGACATCAGACATATTGGATCGGGCAGCAAAAGATATCTGGTGACCAAGATTACAGTGTAGAATTAGAGATAATAACGTTTAGTATATGCTACACGTGAACCTCCTAAGATGGCGCGATTTGATTGGTTCGCCATCTCGGGATATTGGGAAATATCCCATGATTGAGATCTCCAACTCTCGATATTGTTTTCATCGCATAATGTCCGCTGACGTTCATCTCATCATGCTAATAAAAACAAATAAACCGCAAATAAAACAAATAAATCCCAACAAAAAGTGTTATCTTGTTTATTTTTGGAGTGTTCACGTCTAGTATATACTAAAACAACTATTCACCTCAGGCCGTGAATAGTGGGGAATAGCCCCACTATTCACTTATAGTCTTCACAATGAATGTTAAATATTGTCTCGTATTCTATGTGACAAAACTGACCATTTAAGTTGATTCCCCATCTCTCTGTGAGCTCGCTGGTGTCCGGGGTGGGAGTGATGCAGAGGGCTTCTTCCTTGGGCATGCGATCCAGATGTTCTCTGCTGGTGTTTGTTGACTAACCATGCGAAAAATGGAAAAAGTTACAAAATACTCAATATATTGCTCATACACATTTTTATATTTGCCTTGCGATTATGGGCTAATATAGATAGCTGGTTTCTGTCCAGTTTTGCAAAGGCCGGTAGATTAAAAGAATACCTTTGGTGATACACTGGTGTCTGATTTGTCGTGCTTGGATCTCTGCATGGATCTCTCTTCCCCGTTGGCACGGCAACCATGAATCTCCTCTTTCGACGCTTTGTCCAATTTCTGACTTTTTTCTAAACCAAAGCGGGAAAAAAAACATATCACTGATGTGGGATGAACAATACATCTGCAATACAACACCACGTCATCTCATCTTCTCAATTAAAACTGGTTACTTCATTAAATCAAAGTATTGGATTAGACCTGTCCGGTCTTTTCCTCATGGCATGGCATCGATACATCCTTATCGTCTTATCTTATCTTAACATCCTGGGTGGCATGTAGCTCAGGAGGTAGAGCGGGTTGGCTTGTAGCCCGAAGGTTGCTAGTTCGATCCCCGGCTCCTCCTAGCTGAGTGTCGAGGTGTCCCTGAGCGAGGCACCTCACCCTGACTGCTCCTGACGAGCTGGCTGTCGCCTTGCGTGGCTGACTCCGCCGTCGGTGTGTGAACGTGTGCATGAATGGTTGAACGTTGGGCAATATCGTAAAGCGCTTTGAGTGGCCACTCGTCAGAAAAGCGCTGTATAAATGCAGTCCATTTATCTTATCACGGTTCATCACAAAAGACTAACCTGTCTTAACGGCTGAGGAGGATCTGGCCTCACCTCCATCGGCGTCGCTGGACTCCCCCACTCGCCCACAGTCCACACACCTTCCCCCGTCCCGGTCCCTCTCTTTCCGCCGCCCCTCGGACCACTTCAGCCGCCGCTTCAGGGACTCCACCTGCAGAATCAGAATCGCATTTATTACAGCTTATTGTACAAGTACACAAGAGTGAGTCGTAGTAAAGTGTAGAGTGTAGTGCAGAGTGTAATGGTGCACCTGCTCCCGGCTGCGGGTCACCTCCTCCAGGAAGCTGTCCTCCACCAGACGGGTGATCTCGTACATGGCAGCCTTGAAGACCGTCTCCATCACGCCCGAGAGCTGGGACTGGAACGTGACGATCGCTTCGGACATCTTTGTAGTTCTTTGTGGTTTGTAGTTCTTTGTAGTTTTGGATGCCCGAGTTTAGCCTGGTTTTTACACGAAACACTCAATAGCTTTCAGTTTGAGACAAAGACGGGTTGTTGGGCGTTCACGGATTTCAAATGACTTACTTTCTGGCTGGATTTAGATGCACTTCCCGTCCAGAAAGGACCCGTTCATCGGTGTGTTACCGAACCACCACAACCCCTGTAGCTAAGTTGCTAAGCTAATCGAGTTATTACATTAGATTGTGCGCCTCGGCGATGTTAGAAAGCGAAGATGTCAGAACGAATAAATAAAAAATTAAAACATTTTAGACCACGGGGAAAGGCGAATATGACGGAGATATATCGTTCGACGATGAAAAGAGTAGACCATTTGCCTCAAAACTGCCTGCATTTCTATAAACAATAACTCTTCCGGGATCAAAAGGAAAACTACGGAATGGGAGGCAGGACAATCGTGGTTGAAGCGCAGCAGCACCCCGCCGGTATTGGTAAACAAACCTTATTTTAACCATGTATTCTATACAGTGCTTTTCTTACCCGTGGCCAGTCAAAGACCTTGCCAATTTGACCTAACATTCACAGCCAGCTCGTCGGGAGCTGTTAGGGTGAAATATTTTGCTCAGGGACACCTCGACGCTCAGATAGGAGGAGCCGGAGATCGAACCAGCAACCTTCCGGTTACCAGCCAACCCGCTCGCCCTCCTGAGCCGCCCCCGGTGTCATGGCTACCGTACCCAGTTAGTTCACGACTGTGTTATGTGTTATAACTCCATGCGTTTTGTTTTCGATTGAGTGGGATTAATGGGAGTATTACACTTAATCCAGACTACGATGCTCCTCAAACAAAGAAGGAAACGAATCGGTTTTCCCGCCTCGGTCCTACAAAATAAACTACACCTGGGAAAGAGGAGGGGGTTAAAATAGCATATTTTATTTAATTGTTTTCCAAAAGTAATGCTCAAAGATGTCGGGGGACGAACGTCAAACGAGACAACTGACTGCCGCAGAGACTGCTGCACCTTTGGATACTATGGTCCATGAGTTCAAAGAAGAATTATCCAGAATCCTGCAGGAGAACGAAGAGCTTAAATCAAAATGCAGTTATTTAGAGCTTCGGTTGACTAATCAACCTAACATCCAGCCAGTGGACTCTGAACATGGGACAACTTGTGACATAGGAGTCCAGTGTGGTAATGTATCTCCATAGCTTTTACTGAGAGTTTTTAAATGTTGTGTTGCATACTAGGCTATATAGAGGAAGTGCATACTGCATAGGAGTCCAGTGTTATAAGGTGTCTCCATAGCTCTTACTGAAAAACAATATTTAAATGTTGTGTTTTATATGCAGTCAGTTCTATGGATTATTGTGAATTGTGTCATCCTGACCTGATTTACTTAACATGGTATTATAGCACATGAGTATGTTTTCATTTGTGTAAACATTTAGGATTTCTGTGCTTCTTTGGTCTTCCATGAACTACATTTAGTAAATGTAATGTGCAACTTCAACACACCTGTACTCAGTAGATCCGTGTTAAGAACCAGTTCAAGCGTGATAATGTCAGGATTCTTGCTTAGGACACTAATGTTATATTATAGATAGGCCTACGTAATAATGGGACTATAGTTAATTATAAAGTGCAGTGGTGTCACATCTGGTTCTCTAGTTATTGTTATTCTTTTACGGGAAATCCCATTTTACTCCATAGGAAATCATTTGAAACCTATATCCTGCAAGCCCAAACCTGCAGGATCTCTGCACACTCCGGTTAAATTGTATTAATCGGTATAGGGTGGAGTGTGCTTTGTTTGCTTACAATCGATGTATGCATCAAGAGGCTGCCCATTGCATAAGCCATCGGTTGGGGCATTGCCTTGTCCAGTTCCCCCTATGTCCGCAGCCCTGCTCAGGTCCAGCTCCTCCCCAACTCACTCAAACAACTTGTTAGCACAAGTTCAAGTAACATCTAGCCGCAGCCCCGGAGAAGCCCCTGGCGTGTCACACGTCTGGGATGGGAACCTTAACCTCTAAACCTAACACTGACCCTAACCATAACCGTAAGACCTAAACCTAACCATAACCCTTACCATATCCCTAACCATCCCCCTATCTATAACCTTAACCTCTAAACCTATCCATGACCCTAACCATTACCTCAACCCCTAAAGCTAACCATAACCCTAATATTAACCCCTTAACCATAACCGTAATCTCTAACGCTTACCATAACACCTAAACCTTACCATCACCCTAACCATAGCCCTAGCCATAACCTTAACCCTAAACCTAACCATCACTAACCATAACCCCTAAACCTTACCATAACCCCTAAACCTTACCATAACCCTTACCTTAACTGGGTGACTTTGCCAGTGTAAACCCAATGAGCCAGATTAGGTTCTAAGAGGTGGAGTTGGACTAGGTCTAGCTCCGCCCTTTCGGCCAAGTGAGCACCGCTTGGATTAACCGGCAGCGAAATAGACAGAAAATAACGAAGATGTCGGTGGCAATGCTTGTTTCCGTTTAGTATTTTGACGCAATTAATGTTAGCACGTGTAGTATCCCGCACTATCACGATGATGTGTGTGTGTGTGTAGAAGACAAGTACCCAATTATGCAATGGTTTTGGACTTTAATATCGTTGCAGTTTCTCGCCAAAACATACAGGTTATAATAATTTCTATGGAGCTAGATGGGACTCTATCATGAGAGCATCAATGACTACAGTACGAGATGGGGCTAGCCAGTAGTGTGTTTTTATTCTACGATGTTGTGATGTGTGTGATGCCAACTAGCGTAGCTTGCAAGCTGTGTGGTGAAAGTTGAAATGCTTTGGGACCGACGATAGTACGATTATTATCAATAAAGAGAGGGGAACGGGCTGGCAACGGAAAGCATTTTTTATTTGTATTATATATATATATATATATATATATATATATATATATATATATATATATATACAGTGGGGCAAAAAAGTATTTAGTCAGCCACCAATTGTGCTAGTTCTCCCACTTAAAAAGACGAGAGAGGCCTGTAATTTTCATCATAGGTAAACCTCAGCTATGAGAGACAAAATGAAAAAACAAAATCCAGAAAATCACAACTTCTGATCTTTTAAGAATTTATTTGCAAATTATGGTGGAAAATAAGTATTTGGTCACCTACAAACCAGCAAGATTTCTGGCTGTCACAGACCTGTAACTTCTTCTTTAAGAGGCTCCTCTGTCCTCCACTTGTTACCTGTATTAATGGCACCTGGCTCCCTCGATCTGGGGCTCCACGCAAGATCTCACCCTGTGGGGTCAAAATGATCACAAGAACGGTGAACAAAAATCCCAGAACCACACGGGGGGATCTAGTGAATGACCTCCAGAGAGCTGGGACCAAAGTAACAAAGGCTACCATCACTAACACACTACGCCGCCAGGGACTCAAATCCTGCATTGCCAGACGTGTCCCCCTGCTAAAGCCAGTGCATGTCCGGGCCCGTTTGAAGTTTGCTAGAGAGCATTTGGATGATCCAGAGCAGGTTTGGGAGAATGTCATATGGTCAGATGAAACCAAATAGAACTTTTTGGTGAAAACTCAACTCGTTTGGAGGAGAAAGAATGCTGAGTTGCATCCAAAGAACACCATACCTACAGTGAAGCATGGGGGTGGAAACATCATGCTTTGGGGCTGTTTTTCTGCCAAGGGACCAGGACGTCTGATCCGTGTGACGGAAAGAATGAATGGGGCCATGTATATTGAGATTTTGAGTGAAAACCTCCTTCCATCAGCAAGAGCACTGAAGATGAAACGTGGCTGGGTCTTTCAGCATGACAATGACCCCAAACACACCGCCCGGGCAACGAAGGAGTGGCTTCGTAAGAAGCATTTCAAGGTCCTGGAGTGGCCTAGCCAGTCTCCAGATCTCAACCCCATAGAAAATCTTTGGAGGGAGTTAAAAGTCTGTGTTGCCCAGCGAAGGCCCAAAAACATCACTGCTCTAGAGGAGATCTGCATGGAGGAATGGGCCAAAATACCAGCAGCAGTGTGTGAAAACCTTGTAAAGACTTACAGAAAACATTTGACCTCTGTCATTGCCAACAAAGGGCATGTAACAAAGTATTGAGATTACTTTTGTTATTGACCAAATACTTATTTTCCACCATAATTTGCAAATAAATTCTTTAAAAATCAGACAATGTGATTTTCTAGATTTTTTTTTTCATTTTGTCTCTCATAGCTGAGGTTTACCTATGATGAAAATTACAGGCCTCTCTCATCTGTTTAAGTGGGAGAACTTGCACAATTGGTGGCTGACTAAATACTTTTTTGCCCCACTGTATATATATATATATATATATATATATATATATATTACAGTTATAGGATAGGATTTTATACATTTGCAATTTAAACCTTCACATGGATCTGATAAATCTTTAGTTAAGCTATAATGTATATTAAATGTTCTCTTCACATGCGCAACCATTCGTTCTGTAGTCCTTTACTCAAGATATTTTGATTCCAGATATTTATTTTATTATTATTTGTATTATTATTTATGAATAGCCTGTTCTTAAATGTTGATATTTTAATTTACTGCCATTCAATATTTAGAGAGTCGAACATGTATTTCTCAATTTGAATGAACAATTCAAATAAATTGTGTTTGTCATTTTAACATACTCAAAGTCAGCAATTTTATAGTATGTTGGTGTTATAATTTGGGTGGTATACTGATTCGTTATTTTTGTACCAGACCTCTGTTGCAAAGAACAAGGGTTCAGAAACTCACTGCAAGGAAATATGGAGCAGAAAAAGGAGGATCAGAGGATGGGAGGTTACCAGAACCAGCAGTTCCCTTTGAATATTCATGGAGAAGAACCTTTAATCAAGGTTTGTGGGACACCTGTGTTTGTGATTTATGTACTGATAACTTTATGTTAAGGTCTTTGTTTTTGTATTCGTTTTTTTGTTGAATTTCTTTCTTTTTATTCAATCTATTCAATGTTCATATACCCTGACCAGGATGAGATTCTGGAGCCAGCCCTGGTCCTCACAAGAGTACCCAACGACGTTCCAGGTAAAATCCCTGCCTTTACATGGTGTGTGTGTGTGTGTGTGTGTCTGTGTGTGTGTGTGTGTGTGTGTGTGTGTGTGTGTGTGTGTGTGTGTGTGTGTGTGTGTGTGTGTGCGTGTCTTCAATTTGTCCACAAGGGGGAGCAAGCTGAAGTTTGTGTGTGTGTGTGTGTATTGGCTTTTGTGCCTTGCCCATGTAAGCCTCTTTGTGTCTGTCCACAGATTCAGTGACTCCCCTTGAAAAAGGCCAGCAAGATGACCACAACAAACTAACAGCAAGAAACATGTTGTGTCACTTTGAAAGGGTTAAAGAATCTGAACTGGATTCTCCACCAGAAGAAGGGCAATCGCAAAAGATCTCTCAGGAAGTTTTCAGAGTGGATGAATCCATGGCAAATGAAGATAATGTTACAATGCAGACATCTTCTAACAAGGAGGTTGTATCTGAACATCCCATCCAGTTATCAGATGAGGTGTCTGCCTCAATGAAGGGTGAATCTTGCGATTCCAGAATCGGCTTGAAAGAAATCGGGGTTGATGTCCAGATAGAATCATCAGCACAGATAAACGAACGCAGAGGTCCTCTGATAAGAAGAGGGAAGGGCAAAGTTCCGTATCCATACGTCAATCTTGCCATCAGAAATAGTTTGTCAATCATTTCCGCAGGAACCTCTAGTAGAGGCCGGCCACCACAGAAGGCCAGTCTTTCTGAGCTCCAAACCCAACCTGTAGCAGAAACCGGTCCAGTATTGAGACTCCTGGGTACGAGGCCTGAGAGCTTTGTTAAACAACTGCCATTGCAGGGGACTATGTCACCCCCTCTAACATCTGATATTTTTACAGCCAAAAAGGCATCAGAGAGGCCCTCCAAACCTGTCGAGGTAGATCAACATGGTCGTGTTCCCTGCTTGGCAACCTCTTTCCCTATAGGGTACTCTTCAGAAGATGCAGAACCATCCGGTTTCCATCAAGTCTACAAGGAGATGGAGGGAAACGTTGTTCCCTCAGCAGCTGAGGGTTTGGAACGCCCTCTGTCGGAGGTACCGAAATCCAAATCCATGGAACCAAGAAAACTGAGTCACAACCCAGAACGAAAGGAGGCACTGCTACAGGTTGAAGCCATAAATCCTCAGACCTCCACATTAGACACATTCGAAAAATCCTCTTCTCAGCCAAAGATGGCGGTGCCAGCCCAAATGCAGAATACGGCTGGTTTTACATCCTCAAATACTCCTTTGACACCAAGCCTTTTTATATCCTCTGTGGCTCTTCAAACAAAAGCCAAAGACTGTGCATCTTATCCCTCTGCTTTAGTTTGCCAAATGTACAACAGCCTGCCTACTTTAGATCAGTCCACAAAAATACACTCTGTTCCTCAACTTCCTCCCGGTACCGGAAATTCAGATGTGTCTGCCAGTACTCCATCTGCAGTGGTCCCTTTCAAGACTCTGTCAAAGTCATCCACCAAATTAAAACAACATGCGGTCATTTTTCCAAAATCAAACAATGTATCGGGAACAACATGTACAAGAGCTCAGTCACCTCTGCAAAACTCTTTTACATCGATATCCAAAGTGGAAGCATCCTGTGATAGGTTAGGCGTTTCAAACACAAAGGACACACCTGAAACTAAGTTTGCTTCCACTCCAACAATAATGCAAGGGAAGTCATCCAAACTTACAGATATTGAGGAAAATGCAGCTTGTTCAAAGACAGAAGACATTTCCTTTGCATCTGAAAGACCATGTTTTGTGAACTCTGGGCCAAAGTCTTTACCAACAACCCTCACCAAGGTTCAGCCCTCAACAGTTGCATCAACCCAGTCAGCGTTTTCCACTATCAGAGAATCGTGTTCGGATTCTAAGACATTACCTGTGTCTAGTCCCTCTAGCTCCAGCTCAAACAAGGCTTTTACAAAGAGACGCACTGTGAAAGCATTGAAGCAGGTTGCACAGGAGGAAACACAGGCTGCCCCTATCCCCCTCAACGATGACCCGGTTCATCCCCTCCCAGAGATAACTAAAACCCTGTTTTTTGTACAGCTGTCCATGGCCCCGGTGGTTCCCCAACAGGAAAAGGTATTGCTATATTTGGACGGATGTCATTTTATGATACATTTCTGCTTAGTTGATCAAAGTATTATCCATTTTTGTCAGATGAATATGAGATTACCAGTATAAAAAAACCGTCATTCATTTCTACTTTCAGGAATCCCTCAACGATAGTGTGGATTGTGTAGTTGCAGAGACGGTGACACATAATACCAAGTGCCGGTTACGAAAAGGTTTTGTGAAACGACTGAAAGGAGCAGGACCTTCCCACGGTGCGGAGACGACCAACAAACCCACAGAGGACGTTCCCATAGTTGAACATTTGGAGACGGATGAATACCGCCCTGATAAGGCAGGAGAGCTCGCCCAAGAGCCAGATGCTGCGAGTCCAAAATACAACGCTAATAAACCAACTCCCTGTGGTCTCAAAGGCCTTAGATCAGTAACAAACAAATTGAGCTCTTCTACTAAAAAGCGTAGATTAAATCCAGAAAAGCCAAGACCTAAAGAGAGTGTCGGTTTGGTCAACAATGCTTTTACTTTGAGGACAATAAAGACTGAGGCAGTTTGGATACCACCAGTACTAGAAGCCAGTAAACCTGAACTGGGAAATGATAGCCGCTGCGACCGGCTTCCTACAAAGTGGTCAACTAGATACGCAACTCGTAAACGGCTCACCAGGCCTCGTCTTGTCACACGAAAGCATCGGCCACCCTTCACTCAGTCTGGTTCCAGTTCCAGTTCCAACAACAGCCCCTCTGCCCCAAGAACCGGCAGGTACTCTCACCGGAGGTCTACCCACCCCACACCTGCAGAATCTTCCCCCCTCCCGTCGACATCGCAGCCATTCTCGTTCAACAGAGAAAGTCTGCTCAGAAACCAGTGTGAACAATGTGGCCGTGTCCTCAGCAGCAAAGCAGCTCTGCAGAAGCACATAAGCCTCCATTCAGGAAAGAAGCTCTTCTCCTGCTCCCTTTGCAGCCAGATCTTCCCAGACTCGCAGGCGCTAACTCGACACGGACAGGTGCACCGCAACGGAAAGATATACATTTGCCCACAGTGCAATGAGGGTTTTGCGTACAGATTCGGCCTCACTCATCACCTGCAAATGGTGCACAGTAGAATAAAACCCTTTGTTTGCCACATCTGCCAGAAGAGCTACTTCCGGAGGAACAATTTTGAATCCCATTTCCGAGTCCACACCGGAACTGCACGGCAGTTCCCGTGCAATCTCTGTGACAAAAGATTCAACCGGAGAGTGGAACTGGAGGTCCATCTGAGGAGCCACAGCAGGGAGAAGAGGCATTGGTGTCCATACTGTGGAAAGGAGTTCCTGGACTACAACAACCTGAAAAGGCACAAGTACACCCACACCGGAGAACGGCCCTATGCCTGTGCCCACTGCACCAAGAGCTTTGTACAGTCCGGACACTTGAAGAAGCATTTAAGGAATGTTCACAAGGTTGATGTGTATGCTGATTTGCAATAGGTCTGTGGCATTATTAACTGTAGCAATATGCTACAAGATATGACCACACCTGATGATTTACAATGAGTCCTGCAATTTTATTATAGTGCAAAGGTTCAAGCACTAAAGTAAATGTTTGTTCGTAAGCTATTGATTGCGCTAGGTTCTAAGTCAAGTATCGTTGTTTCTGTTCTCGATCATTAAATCTTCGATTTAACCAAACATTTTGAAAGCATTTAATTTTCTTTGAAATCTGGTGCAGAAGTTTATCAGTTGCATTATGTGAGACAGAGTTAAAAAATATTTCAACAAAATTGTTTACATTATTATTTAATTTGAATTGATCCTCATGTGGTGCGTTCTTATTCACAAACGGTATTACATTTAAGCAAATATTTTAAGTAGCAATTGTAAAATTCATTAAAAAAAAAAACATACAATTATTTCTAACTCCTGGCCATCCAAGCGGCCAGCAACAGACACAGCAACCACAGCGGGCGGGCCAGGCCGACGGAGGGAGGGCCCCCTGCCGGGACGGTGGGAGTAGGGCCCACTGGCGGGGCGATGGAGTGGTAACATGTTCCCACGTTGCCCACTTTATCGACGGCCACGATTTCGACGATCTGCGAGCAGCAGGAGGCGTTGTAGGAGGCCTCGATGTCGAGGTTGGTCAGAGCGTCGTGGGAGAGGACTCCGTCTCCCTGCCGCAGAGTGATGCGGTCGATGCCCGTGCCGTTACCGTCGGTGACGTTGGCGGAGAGATCCCAGCGGAAAGACGCGCACTGAGACACGTCCGCGGGACAGTCGTCCGCCGCGACCCGGTCTACTTTACACGTTGGCCGGACAAAGTCTGTAATCTGGACAGGACATTAAGCAGTCTTAGCACGTATAGTTATTATATTTAAATCATAAAGGACTACTGTTAGACCAGTACGGAAGAGGATTAGGGCTACATGGGATAATATCTTATAATATCTTTGGGAGTTCTGAATTTAATAAATTAAAGAGTTCTGACTTTGAGTCCGATTTCTGACTTTAAACTCAGAACTCCAAAAAATTCACATGACGCCTCTTCCGTAGACCAGCAATTAACAACATTATCAAGATTGGAGCTAACCAAAATTGTGTATTTCTAGAGTTCCTTCCAGTACACCTATTGAAGGGAGTGGTTACCTTGGACACAACAGAGAGCCTTAAGACAGCGTAGTTGGAATCAGCTGAGGCAGAGGTCTTGGCGTCTATGGTCAGTGTGATGTCGGTGCCTGATGGTGTGTCTTTAGGTGGTGTGATGGTCAGAGTAGCCTTAGCGTACTGCCCGGTCGTCAATGGAACACTGGCATAAAATAAAAAAGCATGTTTTAATCTTAAATTCAGGTTATGATCTCTAAATTTAGGATGAACCCCAGTAGCTTTAGTGAAAGTAGAAACCCAATGAAGGTTGCTGGTTGTGAAATCATGAATTCAACCTTTAGTTAGACAGGAACATTTGTTTTATACACTACCTTTCGGGGAATGTCATAGGGAATTCTCTGTCATTCCTGGCGTTGATGGAGCATGGCCCGCCAGAGCCCTCTGTCATCACGCTGAAGGGAATGCTCAGCATTTGTCCCGGCTCAACGCTGCTGTCCACCACTGCCTGAGGAAGCACATGCACTTCATTCTCTTCATGTCTTTTTTTGTGTATTGTCATCGGATTTGATTGCTGTATATGCTACAATTATTGACGCTTTTATCCAAAGTGACTTACGATAATTACATTCATCAGAAGAAGATAAACAACATTATATGTCTGTCGGTACAGTAAGGATGTTCATAGAACCAAGTGCCAAGCACTAACAATCGCCAGGTTAACCCATTCTCCGCATGCAACAGACACAGCTAGGATAAGATGCTACACAATGCTAAGTACTATTTTTATGTGCAAGGGCGTATTATATACAATAAATTCGTAAGAGGGTTTGTGGGGGACGGGGGGAGGCTAAGATGCTTGTATCCAATGCGACGTGCAGGGAATTCAGATCCACCGGCCGTTTATTGTCGTCGGTGTGTTAAGTGAGGCTGACCGTGACGATGACTTTAGAGACGCTCATCTGGGTGGTGGACTGGCGCTGGAACTGACTGCCGGACACCGAGTCCTTCCCCGTCAGGATCACCACAAACTCCCCCTGCGGAACCGCGTCCACCGTGACCAGGATGTCCCCGTTGCCCATGTCCGTCGTCGAGCCCCTGCTCACTTGCTCAGCCCGGGACACCGGTACGAGGCCAACCTCGCCCACCGTGACCGACGCCGGCCCCTTCCGGCCCATCACCGACAGCAACAACATGGCCGGCCGGCCTGAGTTCAAACAGCGGGAGTTGTTTTATAATTTTCAATGTCTTCCATGCATCCGTTGTACCTGTATCACTATAGGGCAGGGTGCGGCAACTGGCGGCCCGCGGGCCATAATATTCGGCCTGCCGATTATTCTGAAGTTATATGATTTTATTTTATTTTATTTTATTTTTGAATATCGAATATCTGTTAGCTTAAATGTAAGGGGCCGGATACAGTGAACTTTTTTTCTTTCACAACCGTTTTTGAATATAATTGTATCAAATCCTGCTACTACTCCCGGAAGGTTAGAGACACACTCGTCACGTTCACAAGTAAGCTGCGAGGGGCTGAGCGGGAGTTATTGGAAACTATGCAATATTAAATGAAACGGAACCCCCCTTTATAGGCCTATATACAACAACCATGGCGACCCGACATTACTTATTTTTGTGTGATACTGCACGTAGAGAAAGGCAGGAGCTGTTGACAAAAGTCCACAAAAGACGCCAAGCTCTGAGACTTTGCTGTTGAAAGCAAGTAGAGTCTCTGAAGAGGTTACTTCGCCTACAGCTCTTCTAACGGTGAGTAAGCTAGGAACAGAGGTTTGTGTGTGTGTGCGCAGTCAATCAGCACCCGCCGTGGTGTGTGTGTGTGTGTGTGCAGTCAGTCAGCACCCGCCGTGGTGTGTGTTGTGTTGTGTTGTGTGAAGTGTTTTAAGAATGGTTGGCTGCTTTTTTAGGTGCGCACTTTCGCCCTCTCTCCAGCATAATGCATTTCTACACTGTCAAGCCGGTTCGGTCGAGGCTTGGCACGCCTGGCGATTTCACCATCTTATCTCAAGTTTCCTGTGTAAAACCGAGGGGGTAAAATCCCCCGTTCGTCACGGCGCGGGCTTTCTTGGTTCCCTGGAGAAGGCGGGGCTGCGCACGGAGTCTAGACCTCTTTAATAATCAATAAGCATATTCCCGAATGTTTTTATTTTTTATGAATGAAGAGACCCGCATGCAAGAATGAGTTCACGTCTGAGTGTAGGCTACAAACGCAATTAACTATTTAAAATTCTTTATTTTGCTAACCACTTTTGGGTTAGGGGTACGGGTTAGGGTTTTTTATCCCGACGAAAGCCTCGCAAGACTCGTCGACAGTTCCTCTGCATCTCTCTCTTTCTTAAATCGCACCTTTCAACGTCTTTGTTTAATACAACTGCATCACCTTCTCCCACATGATCAGCAGCTCGCGGATTTCACTTTCTCTCCAGCTAGAACTGCTCACGATGATATCACTGCGTTGTCTCTGTGGAGACAAGTGCAGCAACACCTCTACCCAACGTGATCAGGCATGACATTTGCGTGATTAGAGCATACACTTGTTTATATGTACGTCTTGTAAGAGTCATCTAGTGCTTGGTAGGCATATGACTAAGCCAGCTGACGGGCCTGCGTCACAGTTCCAGATGCACATTCATTAATCAATTCCTTGAACTAGCCTTTGATAATGTTCTGGCCTGCCACCTACTGGCTGGAAAAAGTTGCTGACCCCTGCTATAGGGTAATGATTGATTATAGCAACAACGGTTCATACACACACTCACACACCGACGGCGGAGTCAACACCACAAGGCGACAGCCAGCTCGCCAGAAGCAGTTACGGTGAGGTTTCTTGCTCAGGGACACATAGACACTCAGCTAGGAGGAGCCGGGGATCGAACTAGCAACCTTCCGGTCAGTGTTGGGAAAGTTCACTTTCTTCGTGAACTAGTTCAAAGTTCAGTTCACAAATTTTAAAATGAACTAGTTCAGTTAAACGTTCATAATTCAAAATTTTGAACTAAGTTCACAGTTCCAAGAAATGAACTAGTTCATAGTTCTTTTTTTCAATATGTTGCTGTGAGCTTTTCATTTTTTCCGGTATTTTGAACATTGAGCCCCCTTTGTGGTTTGTCTAGGATGATATAGAGTGGTTGAATCAAGTATCGTAGCGAAATACAGTTTCTATCGTGTTTTATTGCACATTTAGCGCATTTTGTAAATCCCATTGATTTCTGTTGGAAGACTCATTGCTCGTTGGCGGAAACGGAAAGGGGGGGTGTTCACGTTTGATTGTAGTCTTTTCGCTCGGTTCTAGCCCTACTGATGAGACGGAGAACCGAGCGAAAAGACTACAACCCTTTCCGTTTCCGGCCAACAAGCAATGATTCTAGGAGGTATTCTACTCCGCTGAGCTATGAGCCAGAGAGCTAACGTTATGGATTGTACATATTTATAATTCGAAATTCGTCTGAGCCTTTATACCACAAATACTCTAGGGTCTATAGCATATAACCGCTTTGTCTGATTACAGTTTAATTCATTTTCCACAATTTAACAGCTCTCGTTTTGAAGAATAATCACCGCGCCATTCGTTTCAATGGGAATCGCGCTGGTCTATACTTTCAAAATAAAGTGTACATATTTATAATATGAAATTCGTCCCAGCCTTTGTATGACAGATACTATAGGGTCTATAGCATATAACCACCTTTTCTGATTACAGTTTAATGTAACAGTAAGCTGGCAACACCTCAACTGCAAATGAACCGCACGGAGATTACCATGGCAACCGGTCAAACAACACGGCGATCTGCGCGCGCATCCGCCGTGTTGATAGAGAAATAACCCCCCCATTGAACGAAGTTAAACCGAGTGAGCGTGCCGTTCACAGACACCAGAATGAACGAGTTCACAGTAACGTCCATCAGGCAGTAATACAGTACGTTCAGTTCACGTTCGCCCAAAATATGAACGAGTTCATGAACTTTCGTTCAGTGAACGCGTTCAGGCACAACACTGCTTCCGGTTACAAGTCAGCCCGTTCTACCTCCTGAACTACTGCTGCTGCTAAAACAATATTTACCTGCTTGTGGACGCCCGGCGATTGGTGCATAACCGGGGTGGGGTCCCTCGAAGGGGACCACAAAGTCATAGATAAAGGTGATGGTATTCTGGCCTAGAGGTTTTAACACACACACACACACACACACACACTCACACACACACACTCTCACACACACACACACACACACACACACACACACAGGTACATATTACACCTATGTTCTGGTAGCATGGACTCTTAATGGAATAACAATATTCTATAACATGTAACCATAAGAAAAGAACACAGCCCTGATGACTAAATAGGTAAGGGTTTTTTTACCTGCCCTCTTGGGGGCTAGGGTCAGGGGGGTGTCATAAATATATGGCCTGCTAAGCCATTTGAGACTGTACCTGCTATTTAGGGCTATACATTAAAATTGAATTACATTTACAGGGCATTCAGCAGACGCTTTAATCCAAAGCGATTTACAATAAGTACATTTGTCAGAAGAAAGAGAAACAACAATCTATGGCTGTCTGTACTGTAAGGATGTTCATAGAACCAAGCGCTAAGCACTAACAATTTCTAGGTTGTTAAAAAAGTCTCCTCCGTCTGACCTGTGACCTTCAGTGTGTAGGGTTGAGCCGAGGCCATCTGTATCTTCCAATTTCCGGTCTGCTTATCATCATCCAGACGGATTCTCCACAGGTTCCCAACACTCGTGATCGTCCCAAGGCTACCGCTGAGCTGCGTGTTGCTCTGACTCACACCTGAGGGTTGGTATCGGGCCCAAGTACATTTACATTTAGCCTACATTTAGCAGAAGCTTTTATCCAAAGTGACTTACAATAAGTACATTGGTCAGAAGAAGAGAAACAACAATATATCTCTGCCGGTACAGTAAGGATGTTCATAGAACCCAGTGCCAAGCACTAACAATCGCTAGGTAAACCCATTCCCCGTATACAACAAAGATAGCAAGGATAAGATGCTACACGGTGTGAAGTACTATTTTTAAGTGCAAGGACGTACAAAATAAAATAAGTGCGGACATTAAGTGCCAGGATGTAGTTGGTACACACACGCACACACACACACACTACCGTGTTCTTGTGTCATGCTAAACTCATGTCGGTTCTCCCACACGACGTATAAGTTGTGATGGCAACTTTGGTGACCTCTAGTGGCCAAAGATCTTCTGGACCTCAGGCTGCCATTAGGAGAATGGGCCACACCTGTCTGGTTTGGGTTGGTTGTATTCCCTTTGTTGTCCAACCATAAAGCTGGGGTGTGACAATGTATATGTATATATTTAGAAAATGTGCTTCACTCAAGTGGTCCTTTAGGGCTTGCCAATAAATCACATGCTGTAATACCTGCAGGGTTTGTAATGGTGAAGGTCATCTGGCTCCCAGTTATGTAGAGCGTAATGTTCTTCAAAGACTCGTCCAGCAGGAACGGGAAGGTCTCACTCCCAGAGCTCCTGGACTGCTGAAGAACGGTCACCTGATAGGAAAGGAAATGCAAGTCTGTGACATTTGTATTTACATATACATTACCTTTAGGGGATTTTGCTGATGCTTTAATCCAAAGCGATTTACAACCATTCATTCTCACATTCACACACCGATGGCGGAGTCACATACGCCCAGGGACACCTCAACACCCAGCTAGGAGGAGCCGGGGATCAAACTGACCTTCCGGTCAACCCTCACTAACTCCTGAGCTACTTCCGCCTAATTATTACTATTTCTAACGGGAAGGTTGCTAGTTTGATTGTCGAGATGTCCCTGAGCAAGACCCCTCACCCTAGCTGCTCCTGACGAGCTGGCTGTCGCCTTGCGTGGTTGACACCGCCATCGGTGTGTGAATGTGTGTATGAATGGGTGAATGTTAGGCAATTTTGTGGAGCGCATTGAGTGGCCACTGGTTAAAAAAAGCGCTGTATAAATGCAGTCCATTTACCATTTACATTCGACCAAAGGAAAGTGTCTGTTTTTTCTATCTGTGCCAATTGACACCGTTCTGGCCACTAAAGCTGTAGGGCTTTACCAGGGCTGAGGTGGAGGTGTCCAGGATGATGTCGGTGGCTTCTGGCAGATTTCCCTTTGTGACGTGGATAGCCTGGCCCCCAGAAGCCAAGGCCAGGTCCGTGTAGTCGTTGAAGGACGCCGTGACGGAACGCCGTTTCCTGCCTGTGGTGGTTGTCATGAAGAAAGACACCTGTAGGGATTTACATTCATGGCATTAAGCAGACGCTCTTATCCAAAGCTAAGTACTATGTTTAAGTGCAAGGACGTACAACATACAATAACTGCGTACATTAGGTGCAAGGATGTACACCATACAATAAATGTGCATAGTAAGTGCAAGGACGTACAACATACAATTAGTGTGTACATTAAGTGCCAGGACGTACAACATACAATAAGTGGGTAAATTAAGGGTAAGGTTGTACAGCATACAATAAGTGTGTACATTAAGTGCCAGGACGTACAACATACAATAAGTGGGACAATTAGGTGTAAGGTTGTACAACACACAATAAGTGTGTACATTAAGTGTCAGAATGTACAACATACAAGAAGTGCGAAGAGGAGTGTGGGGGGTAAGCTAGGGGTGAGAGGAGGCTTCCAGCTTTGAACCAAGGGAACGGGGAAGGTGTGGTTCAAAGCCGTATAGAAGCAGCAGGTGCCTCACCGTAGACTTGGTGCTCCTGATGAGAGCCAAGATGGTGTCTTTGAGCGCGATGTCTTTGGCGGTGGCGTCGCTGAACACGTAGATGTTTGAGAAGGCCGGAGCGCCCGTCAAGGCTATCTGGAGAGGGAAAGACCCTAATGGTAAATTTATCGGTTTACACGTTTAACATTTAAATCGTCGGTATTTAAAGCGCAGAATAACAGATATGCAGAATAACCTGGAGCCCTGAGAGACACATCTCTGGGGTGTCACCGCCGCCGTCCGCCTTCAGCTTGGAGATTTCTTTCTTCATGACTTCGGGGTCTGTGGTCCTTGTCATTGGTCCAAAGTCTGCATACCCACAGAGGTGTGAATGGGGAGCAATGTTAAGGGAGTTTTGTGTTGCCCTCGATGCTAGGGGGGTGTCCTGTTAAGCCCTTTGAGACTGTACCCGTGATTAAAGTCTATACATTTAAGGGCTGTACATTTCATCAGGTATTTTCCAACATGCTTTTAGTTTCTTTGGTTATGTGATCTTTGAATGCAATTCTCTGAATCTATATAAACTTAACACAAAAAGTAAGGAAATTTGTGTTTCGTCGATTATTTCTCTGTGGTACCAATGCTTTTTTGCAATAAATCTTATACCGTTGGAAAGCCTGTTTAGTTCCCTTTCAAATGGTGCCCCATTTGTAGGGAACATGCGGGATGAGCAGAAGCGCTGAGTATTGGGGTTGCGCAAATATTTTCTGCCATTGCCAAACAGGTTATTTTGCTGTTGCTATTGACACTTGTTTTGAGCTTCTGGCAGCACCTGTGAGCATGGGCCCTACTACTGTAAGTACAGCTACAGTCAGTAAGTGTCTGCTCCAAGAATCGGCATGCCGCGTTTGACTGATCTGGATAGGGCCCTTGCGATAGGGCAGCTTCAAGCTGGTGTTCCGCAAAACCAAGCTACGGCATTATTTGGAGTGAGCCCTAGTACCCTATCCAAACTGAAGGCCAATGCTGTGTTCCAATATCCATGCTTCCATGAGTACATGTAAACGTAGTACACTATCCGCACTCACTTAGTGCGCTAATTCGAATACTCCATGGTGCACAAATTTCCTTACTTTTTGTGCTAAGTTTACTTTGTATATTGCTGGCAACATGACGCATGGAACATAGAAAAGCCTTCTGATAAAATAGTAATTTCATGAATAACAAGGACACTGGTGCCATGCTGGCTGATGAGTAGGACCCCAAACCAACTCACCGGGGTCATTAAAGGGGACCAGGATGTACTCCGATGGTTCATCCTGCGTTCCCTTTTTACTGTCAATGATGTTGTAAACCTCGTCCTTGGCCACCGCAATGTCGTCCGACATGCTCCCCGTGGTGTCGATGACGAAGCACAACCCCGACGAGCGAGCGATCCCCATCAACCTGGAGAAAGAGGAGGAGGAGGATGCGATGGCAACGAGACAAAGGGGAAACGGAGGGACATCCTGGTCCGATGTCCCACGGCTAGCTTCAAAGTGTCGTCTCCGGCAGGAAGGGAGAGGCGTCACCTCAGGAAGTCGGGGTCGCCGGCCGCTCCTCTGATGTCCTCCAGGAGCTGGAGGCTGGCGCTGGTTGCCGCGGTGACGGCGGCGTCGTGGAGGGCCTCGTTGCCGGGGCGACGCTCGTCCTTGCTGATGCCCCCGCGGGGTTCCACCGCGCTGGTCAGGTCCCCCGCTACCCCGTGGCTGCATTTACCTGCGGCCACACGCACCGTTCAGGGGTCGTCATACGGTGTTCCTAAATTATTATTTGGATTTACACTTCAGTTCAAAAGTTTGGGTTCACTTGGAAATGTCCTTATTTTTTAAAGAAAAGCACTGTTTTTTTCAATGAGGATAACATTAAATGAATCAGAAATACAGTCTAGACAGTGTAAATGGGGTAAATAACTATTTTAGCTGGAAACAGCTGATTTACAGAGGTCCATTTCCAGCAACCGTCACTCCTGTGTTCTAATGATACATTGTTGAGCTAATCGTGTTAAAAGGTTAATTGATGCTTAGAAAACCATCCTGCAATTATGTTAGCACAGCTGAAAACTGTTGAATTAAAGTGAGTTTTCATGGAAAACATGAAATTGTCTGGGTGACCCAAAACTGTTGAATGGTCGTGTACAGATTTTTAATATTTTATTCGGCAATGTAAAACAATCAAGCTATATTTTAATTATCATTGTTGTCTCATAACAATGATGACATTAATATTACTAAATAAATAAAATAAAATAAAGAATTTTATATCAGTGTGGAGAAAGGAATACTTTATAAGTGTAAAATGAGCAACGATATGAATCGTAACTAAACATCGGTCATCCTTTTGCCACTTTATTAACAAATTGATTGAGTGTTTTTGTTGATACCTCTAGGCTTTTCGCTTGAGAGAATTCCCATGTAGCCCGATGTCAGCTTCTTTTCCTGAAGAATGTTGGCAAGGATAGGGTTGGGACAATTCCCACTGGCACAGTCACTGCATGTGGCGGTATCCTTAGCTGTAAGCCACAGCAGCAGCAGCATCAAGAGGCATACCAAAAAAGCATATTTAACATTCAACTTCTAAGTCTTTCATTTTACATGTTGATAGTTTGTCCATTTAATTGAAGTATAATGTTTTATGTCACATTTTCCCTGGTTAGAATAAGCATGGGCTAGGTGTACAATTCTTGAGTTACATTTTAAGGGCATGTTTGTACAGTTTGTACAAACTGTCATTGTTGGTGCCCTATTCACCCCATGCCTCAGAGATATCCTGTTGTATTATCTTCTTTATGTAACAATCTATTGTTCCATTTGTTATCGTGAGCGGCAACGACTTCCTCTTGCTAAAGCTTATTGTCTTCCTTTCATAAACCCTGCAGTGGTGTTAAGGGAAACAAGGAATTCTCTCATACACCCACGTACCTGCTATGTTTTCTATGGGGAGATCTGGTTGGATGAGGTTGGCAAATGGCTCTGTATTTCCCAACTCCACCCAGTTACTGTGGCTGTAAAAGTCCTATTGCCAAACACACACAAACACACACCAAGAAACATACACACGGCACACACACACTTTTTATATTTACGAAGAAACTATAACGCCGAACATTGATTTCTGTTTCTCGTGTGTCCCTCACCTGTAGTGTGTGGAGAACTCTGCCCAGCATTTCCCTGGCAGCCTGGTAGTTCTGCTTTCGGACGTTGGCCTTGATGCTGACGACACCCTCTGTGATTAGGCCACGCCCTTCCAAGAAAGCCTCAGAGTTGAAGTGGTGAGGAGCGCTGGAATTTACACCGTTTACTTTATTAAAGCATTTCATATCTTGCTTTGCGTTTTAGATTTTTTTGTATTTGGTTTGATCTTCTATACATTCCTTTATTAACGAGCCCTCTATTTTACACTAATTATTTAAAGTTATTTTTTCATAACTGATGGGTATAGCTATTTCTGGCGGGACACTCTAGTCATAGGCTGCCAGACGACTGCCAACGCTGTCCAATCAGACGCTCGTACACTGATGTGCGGTCAATATAAGACAAACACTTATAAGAAGTTAAGTGTACTTTGCAGAATTCACCCACTGACACCCCAGCCTCCACCTGCTGTGGTTCTGCCCTGTATTGTATGTAACCTATAGAATGGGTTGAGATGCTGATGTACCCCCAGGGGGATTGTATAGTTCTCCCTGTTGACAGACGTTGGTCTGCTGTTGGTATTCTGCATCTGACATCTGTATGTCCTGCTTTAAATCCGAGTGTATCACCATTCCATGAAGTAAACGGTTCAACCTATGACATGAGTGATTCCTGACGGAATTACTATGAATATTGTCTTAGATACCTTTCATTGAACATATACATCCTCAATCCTCAAACTAATTATTAATAAATACGGGTCAATATTTGAAATGGGGGCGACCTGGTGGCTCACCGGGTAGAGCGTGTGCCATAAAGGCGTCCCGATCGCAGAGACACGGGTTCGATCCCTGCCCGTGGTCCTATGCTGCTTGTGCCCCTCCCTATCACCCACACCTACCTGTCTATCTCTCTCTATCATTAAGCAAAAATAAAAAATGAACATTCGAATAGGAAGATGTTCATTCACACACCTGGCGACAAAGTCCCGGTCGACCAGCCCGTTCTGGACGTAGACCTCCTGGAGAGCCGCGCGGAACTTGGCGGCCGACACCTCGCCGGTCGCCGTGGGACCCAGACAGGCCCGGACCAGCTCCTCCGCAGAGGGACCCTGGGAGGGCCAAAGGTCAAAGGTCAGGGCTCCATTGGTACAGCAGACGAGGCGGGAGAGAGGTGTGCCGTGTGTTGCAGGCAGCATGTGGCTCAGGAGGCAGAGCGGGTCGGCTGGTGACCGGAAGGTTGCTAGTTTCGATCCCCGGCTCCTCCTAGCTGAGTGCCGAGGTGTCCCTGAGCAAGAGACAGACCCCCTGACGGCTCCCAGCGAGCTGGCTGTTCGTCTTGCATGATGGACACCGCCGTCGGTGTGTGAATGTGTGCATGAATGGGTGAACGTTAGGCAATATTTGAAAGCTTTTTGAGTGGCACACTGGTTAGAAAAGCGCTGTATAAATGCAGTCGCTTTATTTATATTTATATATTTGTTGAGGAACACGACTGATTCCTGAAGCAGTGTACAAGATACCGAGGACTCAGATGAACCTCTGGGCGTACGCGTGTGCTGGGCATTAACGGGGGATTGTTATCGGCGTCATAGTGACAGTGGGCCGGTTTTTTTTCAACCTACCGTTGGATTAAACTCGTGTCCGGAAGACTCGGCCACAGCCTTACAAGTCTCTTTCAGCTTTTGCAAAAGAGCCGTCCCTGTAATGCTGACATGGGTGGCTGATCCCCCTCCGATGGGGGCAAAGGCCACAGAGCTCTGCAGCAGAGCCAGAGCGAGGGCCAGGGCCAGTGCGGGCAGGGCTGAACACATGATCACTGGAGAGAGGACGGGTTGGAGGGAATTCAACGGTTAGAATAATGTTCAAAGATTGAAATCCGACTGGCATCTTTGAAAATCACCAACATGAATTTATTAAATTCCTGTTGACGGTGAAGTTAACCTCTTCTGACAGTTAGATTGTGTAAGGATACATTAAACGGTAAATAAAAATATTATTTTTAAATACAAATTACGTATAAAATATGTTGAAACCACTTTTCTTAACAGTTTTTTTTGTTTGAGCATTTTGTTTATCACTGATTTTTTTACAAACGTTGTCAATGCATACACCCTTTGGCAAAAAAAAACACCATACAAAACTTTTAATTAATATAATATTACTATATACCATATATATATGATTATAATGTATTATCGCCTCCATACCTCTGTTGGAAGGTCCTCCTCAGTTTGTTTAACAGTGAAGTCTGGTTATCTTTTGTCTGCTTTTATAGAGATGTCGGGAAGCCTGAGTGTTTGTGTGGGTTTTCTTTTTCTTGACCAATGATTAACCATTTTTAAGGTGTATTCCTATGGCCAAGAGATTGTTAAGGATTTTCCATGAAGTCATATCTGTCAATGGGTGTGCCTTGCTTCAGGGGCGTCACTAGGTTTTAAGGACAGGGGGGGCTTAGCCCCCAGGAGATGCACAGAATGTGAGCGAACGTTTAATTTCACAAACAGCTAACAAAAACTGAGAAATTGCACGTTTTGGACAGATTTAACAGAGATACTTTACTGTGCAAATGTTTTAGGCCACCATTACATTTTTAACACAGTACAACAACAAACACAGGAAGTACTGTATGTTTACAGCATTAACAACAACAACAAAAAGAAAAAAATCCACATAGTTACAGTGCCGTATTTAACCAATGCTTCTTATTCATTAAGAGCCCACATGTATTAGCCAAAACTGTATGCAAAAAAAAGAGCACTGTGTTCTCAGAAAGTACATCATTTTAAAATAACATGGCTACAATTGGCAGTTACTTGGTGGATGGAAGCATCAAAGAATGTCGTCTGTTTTTAAGGGTGGCAAAGGCGTCTATCACTCTATTGTGATTTAGATGCTGAAGCTCCTCTTTTTCAATTGACACGACTGCAAGACTGTGAAGTCTTTTCTGACCCATTGTTTGACGTAGCCAGGAGTGCAGCCGACGCAGTGCACTAAAGGACCTTTCACACGAGCAGCTGCTTACAGGCACTGTTAGGGCAACTTGGATGGTTGACTTCAGAGAGGGAAACATGTCTGAATCAAGGAGGTTGTGCACAGTCAACATATCTTTGGGTGAACATCCAGCCTCTGTTTTCCGGGCAAGAAAGTTTCTGGCCACCAGAACCTCCTCTGTTTTCAGGTCAATGCTGTAGTGTTTTGCAAGTTCATTCAAGTGTGATTCACTCAAGAAGTTCTCAGACTTAGGACTGCATGCCTGTATGCCTCTTAGTAGCCCTGCATCTACACTGCAAAATCTTTGCTCAAGCTCACCAACCATCCTATCCACATAAGGGAAAAGTAACTCTCTTTTCAATGTGTCTGAGTTGTTCAATTCAGTGCGTGCACCTGCAGTTGTCTCCAGCACAAAATCATCCATTTTCCTCTGTTTATGCCTTGTCCTGGCACCTTGTTCAGGGATACTGTGGGTGTGGCACAGGGCTTTGGTTCTCTCATAAAGCTCTGTGGCAAATGCATCTGTGCGTTTGCCCTTAAGTGTGTCACACACTGCTTGTTTGCAGATGAAAGCTTCTGCCAGGTCTAAAGTCTCTTTCTGAAGGAGCTTGTGGAGTCCTTCGGTTAAGACCGAAGTGACTGAAACATCAGTAGTGCATAAACTGCTGAGAACTTATAGAGCTTTGCTCTGAGACCAAGAGCTATAGGGGATCTAATAGCAGAAAGGCACTCCAAAATGGCAGACAATGTGTAAAGAACTGCACTGATTAACCGCAGCTGTCATGCCCAGCGAGTGTTTGAAAGTTGCACAAGTTCAACTGTTGTGAATCCAAGCCTTGTCTGAGCCTCCATGAACTTGTGATGATTCACTAGGGAGGTGCAGAAGAAAGAGTAAACACACTCCAACAAGCTGAAAAGCTCCACAGCCTCTGGGATGGCCTTGCAAGTATGGCATAACACCAGGTTGAGTTCATGAGCATAACAATGCACATAGATAGCTTCAGGATGGAGCCTTCTAAAGTGTGCTTGTACACCTCCAGTGGTCCCACTCATGACAGCTGCGTCATCATATGTTTGTGCTACACACTTAAGCTCTGCAAGACCGTTGTTTTGAATCTGCTGCTGCAGCTCATTTGCAATGGACTGGGCATCAAATGATCTCATCTCTGCAAGTGCTAGGAAACGTTCCTTTACTGCCCCATCTGACACATACCTGACACAAACAGCTAACTGCTCTGATTTGACATCTCTTGCCTCATCTGCCATGATGGCATAGAGTTTGGACTTTGTCATTTCAGTTACAATGACACTTGTCACTTTCTGGGCACAACAGTCAATCATCTCATTCTGGGAGGTTGCTGAGGTATAATGAGCATTTGATGGGGGGTTATGTTTTTGAAGAAAAGGATCAAATTCCTTCAAAAGCTCCATGCACGCAAGAAAATTCCCTCTGTTTGTGCTGTCTTTTCCTTCATCATGGCCACGAAAAGGGAGTCCCTGTCTCCCTAACATAGAAGTGACTGCAACAATTCGCCTGAGATATTCTCTTCTCTCTACTATCTCACTCACATTTGCAGAAGCTATCATCTGTGCAACGTTTTCTAGTTGCCTGGTAGCTTTTCCATGCAACAACACTGTCCTTATGTGTTTGTGCAATCTCATGTTTGCCAAAGATGACTAAAGCTTTCTTCCAGTTCTTGCAACCACTACTGACCAAACTATCATGTTTGATGCTTTTGCCGAACACTCTACATGGGAAGCAGAAAGCTGTATTCTGATTGACTGAATATTCTAACCAGTTGTGCTTTTCAAACCAGTTGTGGTGAAATGCTCGCTTCTGCGTACCAAAGCTATCTTGTGGGTAGCTCTTCAGCTTTACCTGTCTGGGCCCTGTGTCTTTGTCACCTAAATCAAACCCTGTAGTGGAGTGAGATGCTGCAGTGAGTGTGACTGCACACTGGCTTACACACTGAGTGTGTAAGCCAGGTTTTTATTTGTCAAACAGGGAGCATTTGGCAATTACGTGGGACTTTCTGCTGTTAGCTGGGGGGCTGCAGCTAACTTATTGTTACTATCAGCAGTGATACTTACTCTCTTGAAAAGATTGTTCGCGTTCTTCTCCTAATGCAGCTCTAGTCGGTTCTGTGTGCTCCGCTCCCGGTACACACACTGCAGGTACCCAGGTACCGAGTGCAACCTAGGTTGCAGGGAAAACGTGGACTGGATTTCAGTGATGTGGGCGTGCTCTACATGAACAAGTGGAATGGACTCGATAATGACGCACTGACTGACTCTCTACCGCTTCCATAAGGGAAACTAAGATTTATGATCGCATTTAAGTTAATAATAACTGGTTATATGATTATTTATCTAAACTCAAATTCTCGCCACATTATATTGAATTTGTCGGCACTTTTTAGTCAAAAAAATAAATTAAAAAAAATAAAATATTTATAAATGAACATAAAATTATTTAGGGGGGCTTAAGAATATTTTAGGGGGGCTGAAGCCCCCCTAAAATAGGCCTAATGACGCCACTGCCTTGCTTCATTGTTCAGACATTTGTAAAATGGTGCAATAAGTAACCCTTAGGACCCCTTCAATCTCACAATTCACTGAAGGAATTTACGAGATTCAGTTGAGTTTAAACTTTACCAGGAACCTGGCATACGTGGGTGTTAGAAGTCTTGAAGACTGTGATTTCATATCCCTCATAAATTCCATATCCCTCATAAATTCCATATCCCTCATAAAACTCAGGATTTATAATAACATCCCATTGCAATAGAATCCAGCTAAGTCACCTCTATTACCGGTACTTTATCATGACTCGTAGCTTCCCCGGGGTCCAAAGATCCTCAGGGAATGGTGGACAAGAAAGTGAGGGTCTCATAAACCAACAGCAGAGGAAAGAGAGAAAGTGTTAAAGAAAAAGGGACTTACGACAGTCCAAAAGATCCACTCATTGAACTTAGGCCAACTTCAACATCACATTTGGAATTGTTTTATTCTTTCAATATTATTTTTCTGCTAACAAACCAATGTCCTCCAAGGGTATTTTTGTCTTGTATTTTCACACTGGTAACAACACATGTATCTAGTTTTAATGTGATGTCTTTTGTGTATGTCCAGTCAGACTTGTTGTCTCCCTTGTTCTGTGTGGTATTGTACTGTCCTGTGTGAGCCATTATCACCAAAATTAATTCCAGACGATTTGCGACGTTTGGCAATAATAAAGACTTGATTTGACTTGACCTGAAATGAATCACGAAAGATGGTTTGAATTATGAAAAGCAGCCAAAATATTAATACAGACTTGCTATGGTTGTCATTGCTTGAGCACGTTTTGCAAAACTTGGCTCATTGTGTCAAAACTCAACACAAGCAAAAAAGACACAACACTGAGAAATATATACAGTTCACATACAGTGGGGCAAAAAAGTATTTAGTCAGCCACCAATTGCGCAAGTTCTCCCACTTAAACAGATGAGAGAGGCCTGTTATTTTCATCATAGGTATACCTCAGCTATGAGAGACAAAATGAAAAAAAAAATCTAGAAAATCACATTGTCTGATTTTTAAAGAATTTATTTGCAAATTATGGTGGAAAATAAGTATTTGGTCAATAACAAAAGGTCATCTCAATACTTTGTTACATGCCCTTTGTTGGCAATGACAGAGGTCAAACGTTTTCTGTAAGTCTTTACAAGGTTTTCACACACTGCTGCTGGTATTTTGGCCCATTCCTCCATGCAGATCTCCTCTAGAGCAGTGATGTTTTTGGGCCTTCGCTGGGCAACACGGACTTTCAACTCCCTCCAAAGATTTTCTATGGGGTTGAGATCTGGAGACTGGCTAGGCCACTCCAGGACCTTGAAATGCTTCTTACGAAGCCACTCCTTCGTTGCCCGGGCGGTGTGTTTGGGGTCATTGTCATGCTGAAAGACCCAGCCACGTTTCATCTTCAGTGCCCTTGCTGATGGAAGGAGGTTTTCACTCAAAATCTCACGATACATGGCCCCATTCATTCTTTCCGTCACACGGATCAGACGTCCTGGTCCCTTGGCAGAAAAACAGCCCCAAAGCATGATGTTTCCACCCCCATGCTTCACTGTAGGTATGGTGTTCTTTGGATGCAACTCAGCATTCTTTCTCCTCAAAACACGACGAGTTGAGTTTTTACCAAAAAGTTCTATTTTGGTTTCATCTGACCATATGACATTCTCCCAATCCTGTTCTGGATCATCCAAATGCTCTCTAGCAAACTTCAAACGGGCCCGGACATGCACTGGCTTTTGCATGGGGACACGTCTGGCACTGCAGGATTTGAGTCCCTGGCGGCGTAGTGTGTTAGTGATGGTAGCCTTTGTTACTTTGGTTCCAGCTCTCTGGAGGTCATTCACTAGGTCCCCCCGTGTGGTTCTGGGATTTTTGTTCACCGTTCTTGTGATCATTTTGACCCCACAGGGTGAGATCTTGCGTGGAGCTCCAGATCGAGGGAGATTATCAGTGGTCTTGTATGTATTCCATTTTCTAATAATTGCTCCCACAGTTGATTTCTTCACACCAAGCTGCTTACCTATTGCAGATTCAGACTACCCAGCCTGGTGCAGTTCTACAATTGTGTTTCTGGTGTCCTTTGACAGCTCTTTGGTCTTGGCCATAGTGGAGTTTGGAGTGTGACTGTTTGAGGTTGTGGACAGGTGTCTTTTATACTGATAAGGAGTTCAAACAGGTGCCATTAATACAGGTAAACAGCCTCTTAAAGAAGAAGAAGTTACAGGTCTGTGACAGCCAGAAATCTTGCTGGTTTGTAGGTGACCAAATACTTATTTTCCACCATAATTTGCAAATAAATTCTTAAAAAATCAGACAATGTGATTTTCTGGATTTTTTTTTTCATTTTGTCTCTCATAGCTGAGGTTTACCTATGAAGAAAATTACAGGCCTCTCTCGTCTTTTTAAGTGGGAGAACTTGCACAATTGGTGGCTGACTAAATAGTTTTTTGCCCCACTGTATGTCAAATTGAAACTCTGCTATCGAAACCTAACAATCCTTTGTCAAAATGTCACTCTGATGACAAAATGATACACACTTGTATCATATGAATACAATTTCAGATCAGCAGCAGCACACTCGTCTACTTTATATAAAACACTTCAGTCTTTCATGTTCACTGTTTTTCTTCTGTTCCACAGAAAGCATGTTTTCACAACCACCAAAAAATCCAATACTCAATATTGTACATTGTAGTATGGTACTTTACAGCGCAATAAATTCAGTTTAAGCAAAAATAAACCCGAAATACACTACTGTACTGTAAACACAGGAAAACACAGCAATTGTGGGTGGGTGGGCTTATGGATCCTCGCCTTGTGTGCCGAATCCATCCATGGATTGACCTTACCTCAATGTCTCCACAGGCCTGTTCCAGTGCCTGCATAAGAGGCATGCGTTAGTTACTCTAAAACAACCCATAGTACAGGATGTAGATCTGGACAAAAAACTGAGGGAGATTGCATCAGGGAGGAGAATAGTGTCAAGGTTATACAAGCTGTTGACCACTGCATCCTTTGACAGCCTATCCTCTATTCAACATGAATGAGAGCAGGACGTGGGCATACCCCTGAGTAATGCACAGTGGGATACATCTAACAAAACCCCAACAGCCTTATCCAAATGTGTAAGATATAAAATTATTCAAATAAAAAATTTGCACAGGACGTATATAACAAAGCAGATTAAAGGAAATGGGTTTTTGGAAAGATGTGATCTGTAGCTTGTCTTCTATTCTGAAAGTGAAATTACCACTCTGCCCACTAATTCGCCTTTTAGGCAGTAGAGTGGAAAATATTGAATCAACTCTTACGCAACACATCTGGGGTCTCATTTATAACCGTTGCGTACGTACAAAACGGGGCTGAAAGTGGCGTACGTGACTTTCCACGCCAAGGTTGTGATCTATAAAACTTGACGGAAGAATGTGCGCATTTATGTGACACTTTTATGTGACACTGTAAACACATAATCAAATGTCAATTAAATCCCAAGTGTGGAAAACCAAGTCACATACTCCGCCAATAATCGTTATATTATTGTCCGTTCCTCTTGATGCTTTTAATGACAAATCAGGCATTAAAAAGGGGTTATGTTCAAGAACATTTTACGTGGGTGATTACAAACTGATTATCCAAGATGTTCTCGGTCAGTCTTATTACCGTAGCCCTATAAATACAGCGGTGAGCCCCGTGCGTAATGCTGCACCATGGCACTGCTGGCACTGCTGGAGGACCATGCAAATGGCAGGAATCGGAGGGAGAGGGTCTTCAGGGACCATAACGATTCATTGGTACATAAAAATATGTACCTTTACGTCAGACCACTTCTTTTTTAATTCTGGGACTGTGCGCTCCGTGCCACTGACAGAGTCCACTGCTGCAGCAACATATGTTGCCACACACTCTGCTTTTTGTTGTTAGTGATCCCAATCCCGTCACCGCCGAACAAAACTACTTTTCGGGCCTCCACCTCACCCACAAGTGTCTCCACTTCAACCTCCGTGAAATTTCGCCTTTTTGCTTTTCTCAGTCCTTCTGCCACTGCCATCTGAGTCTATTTTATATGCAGATCGCATTCATGAGGTCGTTTGCATTGACCATTTATGGTTAAAAAGGGGCGTGTACAGGGCGGAACGCGAAGCTGATTCAGCTACGCAGACTTGAAGGCACTCTGTGATTTATAAAGCAAAGATTGCTTAGAGGTGTGCGTAAGCAGGGTTTTATAAGTCTGAATATTTTTTGTCGCACGCAAAACTTGGCTTTTGGGCATACGTACACTTTTAGTAACAATCCAACGCACAGTTTTATAAATGAGACCCCAGAGCTTTAGCCTTTGTGTTGGTTAAACGAATCATTATGACAAATTGAAAAGTACAAAAAAATATATTGCTTCCCCACACAGCAGGAGACTCCTAGGCGGATCCGCATAGGAGTCACCAAACCCGTGTTACTTCTTAGGCTTTATTCTTTCTTTATTTCTTCCGTTCTTTCCCACACTGTTAATGACAAATATTAAATTAGCCTTTATTAGGCTATTCCTAATAAAGGCTATTCCCTCAAATGTTAGGACCCTACTCCTTCCTGCTATTACAGAAACCTCCCCGTGGTGCAGCCTGGGAAACACTGATTTGTACAATCTCATATTTCTATATGATTATTACTATCAGCAGGCCAATGTCTGTATACCTACCCAAGCAATCTAATAGATGACGATGCCGAAGCGCCACAGACACTCCCCACACAGCAAAAGGACTCCGCGGCGGATCCGCCGCGGAGGTATTGCGGCTTCCGGAACGGACCCGCCAAACGGACCCGTATTGGCGTCCACTTGCCCTCAGTGACGGATCCGCTACGAAGGCGGATCGCGGATCCGCAGTGGCTCCGTGCTGCATCCGCTCCGGATCCGCGATTAAAACCTTACCTCCGTGGCGGGTCCGTTTGGGACCCGCAAATGTATACAGACATCCGCTGCGGAACCGCAACGGACTCATAAAGATCCTGGCTCATCTGGCCCGGGTCCGTTTTGGACCCGTTTCTTATTTTCAAAATCTCTTCTGTTCTTGCTGTAGGATTAAATAGGATAAACTAAACTATAGGATAAAACTAGAAACTATCACTAGGCCTAGCCTAGGCTACTACAGCAATATAGGCATAAGTTTAAATATGCATTGCCTTGTATTTTTAACCTAACAATATTGTCAATAGGCATAACAGTAACAGAAAAGGTTCAAGTCAAGACATCAATTTACTGTATAAAAGTAATCACTACTCAATAGAAATATAAAATTGACATTTACATTTATGGAAAATTATAGGTTATAGCCTATTCTGTTGTTGTCAAGTAGTCTACGTTGGCTAAGCTACTTTATTACTTTACTTTGGCATGTGAACTTGTTCACACGCCAATATGTTGGCGTCAACATATGTATTTTTACCTTATTTGTTCTGTTAAGTTACAAAAAAAAACAAATAAGGTAAAAATACATATGTTGGCGTGTGAACAAGTTCACATTGTCACTTGTTACTTGACTACATTCAGGACTGTAACTTTAGTTTCGACATCCAGGGTCATACCAATCGGAGTGTGGCTCGGCCGCTCAGGGTCTCTGTCCACGACCTGCCGGGGGTATCTGCTTTGTGGCCCCGGCTCAGGGGCAACACAAAGCATTAAGCTTTTTGTTGTTGGAACCCCGGGCGTATTTTTGAATGGTTTTGCGTCATTCCTTCATTCTCCCCTGAGACGGGAGAGATCTTCCTCTGACACTTCCTGCTTTAAATTACGTAAGATGTCGATTTTTGCGTCATTTAAAGCACGAAGTGTAAGGGGCTCTAAAAATCCACAAGCACATTACAGATCAGTGCCATTGGGTGGGACTTAGGGGTGTGTGGTATAAAACGGTATAGCGAGCACACCGGTGTGAATTTGCGCTACAGTATGGATTTTGACGCTACCGTGTGACCGGTAGATCACACGAGCGCTAAAAAAGAAGCAATGATGTAGTATCAGAGACGCAGTCGTTTATTCATAATGTCATCCGGTGCACACAGCTTTTGGCCGTGTTCTATACGATATTCTAGAACACTCCGGGAGCTCCGGTGGGAGACCTGGAGATCTATATATAAATTATATAATATAATATATAGACATCTATAATATAATATATAATATCACGGGCAAAATTGATCGCTGTAGTATATTTCTATGCCCTCTTTCATATATATGACACCACCACCACTGGGACGTGGCAACACTTCTCCATATCCATATGGGGAAGGGGGGGGGGCTTTTGGACGGGTACACTAGGCATAAATAGGAAGCACATTCAGGAGGAGGCATGACCTCTCACACATGATATTGAATTAGTTATTTCAAATAACCCTGCCTCGTTAAATCAATGGGCTTGGTGTTTTCCTTTTATGAATATGAGTGACGTAAATAGCCACCAGACAGCGATTAAAAAAAAAACGAGTCAAGTTCATTACAAAAGTAACTCATAAATTATTATTATTATAAGTCTAAACAGCAGAAAAACAAAAAGAAGAAGAAGAAGAAACATATTCAGATTCAGATTCAGCTTTATTGATCAGGTTTGCGTAACAAACAAGGAATTTGACTTTGGTTAACCCTTCCTCTCCAAGTACAACACTCAACACTAATATATATAAAAGAAAACAGTACGAAATATAAATATACTGTTAAGTATGCAGTATAACAATACAATATAATATACTAATTTGCAAAAAAGAATATACAATAACAATATAGGAGAGGGAAGAAATGGTGCAATATAAGTGCAGTCAATGTACGGTCAGAGATTTAAGATTTCAATATAAATTTAAATACAGCGCAAGGACGTTCAGTGCAATGGCAATATATTAATAACGACAATATTTGAAATTGAAAAATTAAAATATACATGAGGTAGATCAGTGTTGATAGCCCTTGTTCAGTGAAAGGGTGGGGGCTATTTCTGAGCGTTCAACAGACTGACTGCTTGGGGAAAGAAGCTGACTTTGTGTCGGCTGGTTTTGGAAAACAGTGCCTTGTATCGCCTACCAGAGGGAAGGAGGTTGAGCGGTTTGTGACCAGGATGTGAGGGATCTAGGGCGATTTTTGCTGCCCTTTTCCTGACCTTGGACTGGTACAGGTCCTCGGTGGTTGGAAGGTCAGCTGCAATGATCCTCTCCGCAGCCCGTATTGTCCGTTGCAGTCTGGCCCTGTCCCGTTTGGTGGCTGACCCACACCAGACAGTGATCAAGGTGCAGATGACGGACTGAATGATGGCTGAGTAGAAGGTCTTTAGGCAGATTAGACTTCCTTAGTTGTCGCAGGAAGCAGGGGCGTAGGAATGAGTTTAACATTGGGGGGGACACATATCGGAAACCTGACACATCAGGCATATTTTTTAGGTGGGACAAATGCGCCTGTCTTCGATATTGGAGGGGACACGTCCCCTCCGTCCCCCCCGGTTCCTACGCCCTTGGCAGGAAGTATAACCTCTGCTGGGCCTTTTTCTGGACTGAGTTAATGTGGGGACACCATTTAAGGTCCTGTGTAATGGTTGTTCCCAGGAACCTAAAGGAATCCACAGTGGACACTATAGTGTCTTTCCATCAAAAGCTGCCTTTTGATGGGAATCTTGGAATATCTGCTATTTCCTAGCCAGCGGACCCTATCTTACGACGAAATCAACACAATTGACGGCAGCTCGTTAACCTCGTTACCGTGGTTTGGAGCTATGTTTGGAGCAGAGGGGGCGTTCGATGGCAACCACCATAGCAACCATGAGAGTCACATGACGTGGACGCAGGCCCATTGAAAGGAAAAGGCCAAGAAAAGCGAAGGCATGTCACATGTTTAAAGCCGTTATTGTATTTAATTATTTAAATATAAATATATAGATATTATATATATACATAAAAATACAATTATTTAATTATAAATGGATGAATGCCTTGAAAACCTTCGGAGGATACAACTATTATACAAGGCTGATGCTGGACTTATTGCCTTCCCAGCATCAACGTCATTGGGGCCTGGTTAGAGTTGGGAAAGAGAATGATTTCCTCTAAGATAATTGTATACCTTCTGCCCCAGGTTCAGTGTATTCTTTAGAAAGGGATTTGTCGTTTATTTCTCAGCTTTCCTTAATATAATTGACCACAACTGAGCAGCCCAATAGCACCAGGCAAGCACAACAGGGTTTAGCTTTAGTGTCTACTGTCTACTGTTCCAAATTATTGTAAGTCGCTTTGGATAAAAGCGTCTGCTAAATGCCCTAAATGTAAATGTAAATTAAATTACAAAATAAGAGTCCATCTAGGCGCTGATTGTACCAGTGGTTTAAGTACAGGGTTATCGTTTGTCGGCACTATAGACGTTTGTCCTTGCATCAAAAGCTTTTGATAGGCCTATTCAATGAAACTATTTGCTCTGCAAAAGGCACACCTCTTTAAGGGACTTATTCATCTTTCTTGAAGTGTTTGTAGCACAGCCTACCTCGCGTCATCAATTCCATGTAGTATTTATTTGTAACACCAGATGGAGACATATGTACTACCGTAATATAAACGCTCACTGCTTGCCTCAGACATTCAGGTTTGTTTCGTTATGGATAAAATAACAATTTAACAGGATAAGGCTTCTATAAGTGGTAGGCTCAAACTACTTGATGCGGATTTAGAGGGTCATAAACTCAATTATGTTTACATTTTTCAAGTGGGTGTTTTGAAGTACAAACGTCAGGTGAACTAGTTCTGACAAGTAGCCTATAACTATAGATGCCCGGCCATGCACAAATGCAATACTCGGAACAGGGATTTGCCCTCGTTTTTAAGCTTGAGCCAAGACTCCGTTCAATGTAAACAGCAATCCACAGACCTTGAAGTGGTTCAACAGTCTGGCACCGCTCCCTATGACGCGCTCACTAATCAGCCAGACATCGGGAGCGTCAAAGGGCGGGTCACACTCGCTCTCAAAAATGCGAACGTGTGTGTGTGTGTGTCTGGAGAGAGACGCGTCAGGAGCGGAGAGATGCTGGAGAGAGACACGCGTCAGGAGCGCAGAGATGAGCGCCGTCGGACAGTGAACTCATGGTGGACATAAAGAGCCCGACTCCGTATACTGAAGTTGTCTCCGGAAGGTGTCTCGGGTCCTCGAACGCAATCTGAATTCAGAGTGAGTATTGCCCTTAGTTGATGTTATATTTATATTTCAACGTTATTATTATTATTATTATTATTATTATTAATATTATTTATTTATTTTATTTTTATTAACAAACATAGAATAGTGTCAGATATTTCTTAATTTGAAACGAACATCAGTTTGGACGTAGACCTGATTTGGAACTATTTTTTAACTTATTTTCAACTTTTTTATTTTGTAGAAGCTTAGCCACTCCGGCGGCCAGCCTCTCAGAACCGCGAGTCATGCAGCTGTAATTATAGAAGATGATGCTGAATGCAACGGATTGTGTGCTTTTTTTAAAATATGAAACCTGCAACTACCCTGGTGTGATATTTTTAAGTGATTTGTTTAAAGTATCTTCACACCTTCTCATATTGTTACCATTTGAGAATGCTGTGTTCTCAGTTCTGGTTTTCTGGAGTGTCGCAGATGGATCAAGATAGCGCAGGAAGTGGATAAAGATATATAGATTGTGTTCAGCATGCTACTCTACTGATAAGTCAGACGAAACATGTTTGCTCATTAGTTGGAACAGAATAATGAGGGCTCCTGATTGTTTTGAAACATTGTCATTGAAGGGGTCACTTTACCCTTTTTGTGATCAACATTGCTGGGAAAGCGCTTGCACATTTTCGGTTTGCCTCATGCAGGCATTAATGTATTTTAGAAGATGAAACACATATTTAGTTGCAGAAAGAATGAAATGAAACAAATACAATGCTTGTTATTCTTACTCTTTAATTATGTGCAACTCCATTGAAGCAATTTTGAGCCTGCTGTAGGCCTACTTTAGCCCTAGCCAGTCACATAATTCTCCATCTCTTCTATCATAGTGTCAGTAATGATTGTCCAGGAACAACATAGTCAGGTAAGCACACGTTAATGTAGCAATTTGTTGTGGGCACTTGTCAGACACTTTCGATGGCACAACAGTGTCTAGGTTTGTTCCTCTTGCCTTGTCTCGTCAGAACAGTTGCTCCAGAGCAGGTATGAGTCCAGGTCATCGGGACAGGTTTTAACATGCCGTGGGCACTGATAGGAAAGCATGACCATCCCTTGATAAGGAAAGACACCGCGGCCATAGCTACACAGCTACACAGCTCTATAACCTACAAGGAAGACGTCGACCGAATGGTATGTGAAGCAGTTGGCCTCGGCTGTTCTTTTACGTGTGACTGCGTGTACAGAGCATGACATACCAGTCCTTTCACTGTGGAGCAGGTTTTGTAGGCCTTTAGATGCTAAATCATCTGGCTACGTGATGGCAAAGCAGGTGTTGATGGCCGTGAGTGTCGATTTGATTCAATGCTGAAATACCACGATTATGAAATCAGTATGATCACACTCTCTTTCGCACTGTGTCAGTCATTAGTGATGATTATCTCTGGAGGAAATGAGCTGTTTTTGTGTGTCTTCCGATTTTCCGACGCAGACTTCAGAGTGGTAAAATGTACACGTTTTAACATGCATACACTCACTCATGTGATGTGATGTAACACCTTATAATCTCACTGTGTTACAGTATTCTCTCTTACAAATGTCATTACAACCCACTGAGATTTCCCTGAGATTTTCCCAAGGAATATCTCTGTACATACCCCCTGAGTTATGCCCATTGTTCCAGCACCATAATGTTTAAGCTTGACTTGTCTTAGAAGACTCACCTGTAGCCACTCCCTCCCAGCCCTCGTACTTATCATATGTTGTACTGACACTTAATGTACGCACTTATTGTATGTCGTACTTAGTTATAGTACTTATTTGTGTAGCATCTTATCCTAGCTATCTTCGTTGTATACGGGGAATGGGTTAACCTAGTGATTGTTAGTGCTTGGCACTTGGTTCTATGAACATTCTTTCTGTACCGACAGCGATATAATGTTTCAACTTCTTATGACAAATGTGCTTATGTAACTCACTTTCGATAAAATCGTCTGCTAAATGCCCTAAACGTTAATATAAATCACTGAACAAAGCAGAAGGTTTCATCATGTAAACGTTCTGTTTTGTTCCCATCCGTTTTGTTTTCTCGTCCTCCCTTCCTTACGTCCTTGCTTTCTCTTGTTTTTGTTACTCCTCTTGTGTTCCTGTTTCCCTCCCCCTTCTCCCGGGCAAGCTATTTTGTTAGTTAGCATCGTAAGTTTCCATGACATGATGACAGATCACTTGGAATACGTTTATTTTATTTCCACATGACATACAATGAAGGGGCAAACTTAAACAAAAAACACAAAGGCACTTTTAATACATAGCCTGTAGGCACACTTCAACTTACAGACTTACTAAAATTCAAAACAAAACAAAAAGAAACAGTAGTTCACCGCGGGGTAGTTTACCGACTCGATGACAGCCCTCGTTTCTTTCCCCATAGGGAAGGGTGAACCGATGTCCAACACCACCACCACCGACTCCGCCCTCAGGCCCCCCCAAGCCGGGGGCAGCCAGCAGCTCTTCTGCCCCCTGATGGTGGCCATGCGCGAGCACTCCCTCAACAACAACACGGGCGCCAACCTGGTCGTGGTGTCCGTCCTGGGCCTCGTCTCCTGCCTGGGCATCCTGGAGAACGCCCTGGTCCTGTGGGTGGTGGGCTTCCGCCTGCGCCAGCGCACCGTGGCCTCCGTCTGGGTGCTGAACCTGGCCCTGTCCGACTTCCTGGCCACCCTGACGCTGCCCCTCTTCACCCACTACCTCCACTCCAACCACAGCTGGGAGCTGGGCGGCGCGATCTGCTCCGCCCAGACCTCCGTCTTCTTCCTCAACATGTTCGTGTCGGCCTTCCTGCTGGCGGCCATCTCCCTGGACCGCTGCCTCTTGGTGGTCAGGCCCGTGTGGAGCCAGAACCGCCGCTCGGTGGCGTCCGCCTGGAAGGTGTGCGCCCTGGGCTGGGCGTGGGCGGCGGTCAACACCTTGCCTTACTTCCTGTTCCGCTCGGTGGTGACGAAGCTCGACGGCAGGAAGCTGTGCTACCACCATTTCGCCTTGTACACGGCGTCTGAGGACACGCTGGAGTGGGACTGCAAGGTGCGGCAGGCCTCCACCGCCACTTCCAAGATGCTGTTTGCGTTCCTGGCGCCCCTGGTGGTGATCGCAGGGAGCTACATCCTGTTTTGGGTCAGCCTGAGCAAGAGGCAGACGAGGAGGAAGCAAAGTTGCAGCATGCTAGCTGGAGGGCGGACGGAGACGGGGGCGATAACCACCAAGGCTCAGGACGCTGGTAAACCTTTCTTCACGCGGCAAACATCCACTTTGCTCTTTACTCAGACGCCTGCCCCTCCCGTGTCGCCCTCCACACGCCCGAAGCAGCCCAAGAACAACCTGCTGTCCCAGAGCTTCACCAAGATGGTGACGTCGGTGATCGCGGCGTTCATACTGTGCTGGGCGCCGTACCACATCTTCTGCCTCATCGAGGTGTCGGCCCACTACTCGCCCCAGAGGGTGAAGCTGGTGGAGGTGGGGCTGCCCTTTGCCACCTTGTTTGCGTTCCTGAACCCCGTGTTGAACCCCATCCTGTACGCCTTCAGCTGCCCCAACTTCTGCGTGCGGATCCGCCACAGCCTAGGGGCGCTGCTCGAAGGCCTGGTGGAGGAGGGCGGGAGCAGAGGGCTCGGCAAGACGATGCGACAGAGAAGGGGGAGCGTTCAAGACACGAACCTCACGTGAACCTCCGGGATCACCAAACCATTCAGGGGAATCATACCTGGCCCCGCATTCGCTTGACTCGCCTTCCCCTCCCCGCCCTGCTCGCCCAGCTTACAACAAGGACTAAAGATGCCAGTGCTAGGACCAAGTGGAGCACAACGTGGCTCTCTGAATGATAACAGTTAAATGGACTGCATTTATATAGCGCTTTTTTTAACCAGTGGGAACTCAATGCGCTTTACATTACTGCATTACATTCACCCATTCATGAACAAATTCACACACCGACGGCGGAGTCAGAAATACAAGGCGGCGGCCGGCTCGTCAGGAGCAGCCAGGTTGAGGCGTCTTGCTCAGGGACACCTCGGCACTCAGCTAGGAGGAGCCGGGTATCGAACTAGCAACCTTCCGGTTACCAGCCAACCCGCTCTGCGTTCTAAGCAACATGCCGCCCAGTTAAACATTAAAGTTTGTTTAGAATCTTACATTGAGGTTGCATGTTGCAACAAACTGATCATTTTACCTTGTCATTACCCATGACTTAGCAGAAGCTACAGTTGCTTGTACTGGCATGTAGTTGGTCCTAGCTTGAAACTAAGATAGTCATTATGGTTATACATTACAACACGTCCTCTAAAGTATTTTGTCCAGTCACGGCTACTGTAGCAACTTGGTGGTGAAACACCATCAAGCATAAACTATATCTAGTTTATACTTGGTGGTGTATCTACTATAGACTATATCTAAATAGGATTATTATTAGATTCTTCTTTTCATGGATTATGCATTCATTAAAACATGCTTATGAATATTATATTCCATTTCTGCCATGTCCATTTTGATACATGTTGCTAAATTCGACATATTGTACCTATTGAGCTTACACTTACTGAAACGCTCCCCCAAACCAGCATTTCCACTTGTCTATACAGTAATGAATTTCTGTCTTAGAATAGGCTTCGTCCTGTCACTACCTGTTATAAATGGCTGATGATGATGTCCACAATTGGCTGAAACCCTGGCTATCAGACAAGTTACAAAATAAACATTAGTACCCGAAAAAAACTGCCACCTGTCAGGGCGTAGATTGGAGATACACTCGCTGTGGAAATGAAAGTGACAGTCTTGAATGTTGTTAGGGCAGTTTGTGTGTTGTTGGAAATTGTTTAAGTGCAAAGATCGAAGGACCGATGAATTGACAAGTGACAATGTGAACTTGTTCACACGCCAACAGATGTATTTTAACCTTATTACGTTATTTGTAACCCTTGTAACGTTATTTGTAACACGTTCGCACTTGCCGGAGCACCTTAAAACAAGTTTTAAACATAGCGAGGTGTTAATCAGATAATAATATGAGTGGTTGATAGGGGGATTACATTGTTGCATGAACTTTATCATGCCTGCATCAAACACTCCTTTGTGCAAAAGCAAACGGGCACACCCAGTCCCGCGTGACGAGAACCGCAGCGGTAATGGTTACCATAGCGGCAGGCGGGGGGGGGGGGGGGGTATTCAAATGTAAATGTGGGGATGTAAAGATATCTTATTGTAATTTCCATTTTCTTAATCATCAATCTTGTCTTAAAGATAAGGCAAGATTTTCACAGGACCGCTTGCAATGCCGAGTCCTTTCACCGTTATACTTTCCTCGCCAGTGTGGTTTGTAAAGCTCATTGCAACTGAATAATGTTGCATGAACCTGAACTTATTCAGCAGAATTATACCTTCTTTTTTTTTTTGCTGCATGAACAAAAGGTACGTCCAGTCAGAAGAGCAGGTATCTGCACCATTGAACATCTCTTATGTGTCAGGGTATCATTCCCCTGTGCCCTGATTGCACTGTTGGATACAGAGGAGATTGTAATCGCACAGCAGCACCTGTGGGAGGTAGTCTTTCAAGTATTCTCAGGACAACGCCAAGCAAAAGAATGGGATTATAGCTCTGCCTTGAACAACTTTCAATGGCAGAATAAAGACTTCAATCTCTAAAGGTGTGGGTTATTACAGAGTGCCCAATAACCGAGAGATATGACATAAAACAACCATTAAAACCTATGAATACACATACACACACGAATACAAGTCCAAATGCCTTCTGCTCCTGTGACAATCCCAGATCTATGGGTGTATGGACCATTCTTGCATCCATACACCCGTCCGTAGCTAAGTCGCTTTGGATAAAAGCGTCAGTAAAATCCCCTAAAATGTAAATCTTTCTATCCACACGTGTGTGTATCTTTTTGATAACGCACACAGATATTGATCTGCATTTTTTTCAAATGACTTGATGTAGGAGAGTTATCATGATGAATGTCTTAGCTACATTAAAGTTGCAGGGCACCATCTACACAACATGAGAAGGTGAAGCCACGATACACAGAATTCATTTATTTGGCTCTAAATTGGTGTTTAAGTAATGACGTTCATGGAGCATTTTAAAAATTCTCCCATCGAAAGTTTCTGTCTGGCCTATCACCAGCATGACTAAGGCATACTCAGTCGACTAGTAGTGTCTGTTGGTGCGCTGCCATACCGTTATCAAACAGAGCCATGATTAATGGCCTGAGCCTCACCTTGGTTTCTCTCTGGTGAATAGGGTCAGATATACGCCGAACAGGAAGGCTTGTGTTTGACTGACAACAAACAGGGAAGTAGTTATTCTTGGATCTTCTTGTCATGGTTCTGATGTAAAATTGAATCATTTAGGTCTAGACTTTTTTTTTCCATGAATAGATAGGAACTAGACAATCTAGACTTTGAATAATAATCATAAAAAATTCATCATCTTCTGTCATCTTCATTCAGATGATAGAAATTCAGGTTGTTATCGGACTGAAATTATTTTTTTATATTTCAATTCAGAAGGATTGGTGGATTTGCATGTAAAAACATTTCCTTTATACATCTGTTTTGTATGTATGCAGAACGTGTTTGATGGATTATAAGTCTTATGTGTTGAGTAATGTATATGCACATCTGGACACTTGTATCACCAGAATGACGTTTTAACTCTGCCACATGGAAAAGGACTTTTGTGCTCTTCTTTTGACACCCAGTGACTTAAATGGTTAAGCTTTGGCCTCATATGGAGTCATGTGTCATACTTTGGGATGCAAATAGTTCCTGTATGCAAAATTCCTACAATGCTTGCTTGTGTTGTGGGAGTGTTGAGCTGCTGAACACATTAACAAATACATTCGACTAGTGGTTACATATTTGTTTCTTGTACGTGGGAAATCTATATCCTGAACAACAGCTGGAACACGAGGCACAGCGGGGGGGGGGGATTAAGAGCACAGAGTGAGGGAGGGACCAGAGATTGATTGAAATGTAAGGGAAGATTAGTGGCGTAAGATTAAAAGAGTGCAGGGGTAAGATATTCAGATAAACGTGTGCACACTGAAGTAAAACTTTGCAAAATAACTTGCTCTTCAGTTCTTATTCTTCTTCTCTGAATGAACTGGGGTCAAAAGCTAAACAGCCTGCTCAACAAACATTCAAGTATTCAAATATTGTAGGGGCCTCAATAGATGCATCACTACCAACCGTCTATTTTTATGTGATTTAAAAAATCGAAATTTACTGACAGACAGACAGACACACACTCACTAACACACACACGCACACACACACACACACAGACACAGACACACACACACACACACACACACACACACACACAAAGGCATTAACCTCCGTTTGGGGATAGGGACAGACAGAGGGAATGAGATCACCAAATCTGTGACAGCCCAACCAGATATCTATTTGTGTTTTTATCGGGACAAACACAGAGCGAGAGGTTACATTTAAACCCTCAGCCACCGCAATCGCACAACTCATTCCTGGATCAGAATGGATTTGTTCGAATCGTGTTGACAATGTCTTCCTGCCCCTCTCTCTCTCTCCCTCTTGCCTGACTCGCAAGCAGTCAGACACATGTAAACGCTCTCACACACACACACACACACACACACACACACACACATTCAAACACATATTCACACACACATACACACTCACATACACTCTCTCTCACACACACACACACACACGCATACACACACATTCACACACACACACACACATATACAAACTCACACACATACACACACACATATGCACATTTACACACACATACACACACACATGCTGAAAGAGGCATACATTTAAGCATTTACACACACACAGACACACATGTGTATTTCTAATTCATAAACATTATGGTAAACTTATACTGACCGGCACTAGCAACCAGTCATCACCTCACCTGTAGGCTTTGGTCTGACATTTATTCATTGTTTTATGTCACTTGTTTTATTTTACAATCATCCCTTGCCTTGTTGGCTTTTGTTATCCTTGCTGCAATGGAACAAGATTCATTATTTTGTGTGTGTGTGTGTGTGTGTGTGTGTAGGTGTGTGTGTGCGTGTGCGTGTGTGTGTGTGCACGTGGCGTGCCAATTTACCCAAAGCAAACGCTACAATACGTATTTATCAGACGCCATTAATAGAACAACGACCACATGATTGCGAATGGATAATTTCACAATCGTCTGCTGTTAAGGTAGTAGAGAGCGTAGCAATAGTGTTAACATGGTGAATTCTAGTGGCCATACAGAATATTACTGCATGTGCTTGTAGGCGTTTGTTCGAGGTGTGACTGACTTTAGCCCACTAATTCAATTAGAGTATTGCTCTATACCAGGCGCGTACCGTCCATATGGGCAGGTGGGGCGGCGAACTACTTGCAAAAGCAAGTTCCTTTCCGAATATTTTTGGTCTGTTGACGATTTGGATGATGGTGGGCGGCGATTTTAGTTGATTTTAACGTCTCATGCAATGTTGGGGCAGGACTGCTCAGTGATCGCGTTCCTCCGTATGTTTATCGCATAACCCTGCAGGCTTCAATAAGGATTTCAATCCACGCTAACAGGGATACCCCGTTCCCTCCCTTGTCCGTTCCATTTAGGAAAACGCAGAGATGAACTGTCCCCCGCGCCCACCTCCCCTTTCCCCTTCTCACTAGAGGTGGTTCGGTCGCGAACTGATTCGTTCGAACGAACGAATCGTTAGAACGAACGATCCGAACTGGTTCTTCTCTCTCGTTCGCGTCGTTCGCGTCGGTCGTCTCGTTCGCGTCGTTCGTGACTCAGAATTGACTCCTCCCAGACCCACGACTCGCAGACAGTTCGTTCAGGAAGACGAGGGACCGAGGCGACTCACGGCACACACTGTTGCTTGCACTGCACCAGGAGCAGGTTATAGTTATAACTAGGCTTTACTTAGTTAGCTTCAACGATACATGAAGTAAACATACTTGGAACGTCCATGTAGGCCTACGCAGCAGCACTATGCGCAGGTGATGCCGCATGATATGCCGCAAGGCATATCATTATTAACTAACGCATTATCTCTGAGGTGAAGTAAAGCCTCAGGTGGTCCGTTACATTTTCTTGTCAAGTAGCCTGGTGTTTACATTTTAGGGTTAGGGTTTCACATTGTTCCTTTATCTCGGGTATTTTTTTAATATATAAAATTAACGATATTGACTCAACTTTCAGGATAAAGTGATTCGATTCGCCATTCGATTCACCGGAAACTCGACTGAACCAGTTCAGTCGAGTTTCCGGTAGCATTGAGTCTGACTGACTCAGCTGAGAACCATGCAATGGGTGCATTGCATGATGCGATTCACCGCTACCGGAAACGGAAACTGGACTGAACCGGAAACTGGGCTGAACGAACGAACGAACGATTCGCGAACGACTCATCTTGGCGAACTGACTGACGCGAACTGGTTCACGTAAACGAATCATTGAATCCACCTCTACTTCTCACATAGCTTCTGTGCACGCACGGCCAAGTACTAACGGCTGCGGCCTGCTGCAATGCAATGGGAGGCGGGGCTTGACCGTCCAGCAGGTCAAGCCCCGCCCATGACACACGCTTGCCCCGCCCATGACACACGCGTCACATGCCAAGCTCTGCGTAGAAGTTCAGGGACAGTCGGGATTTCGGAAACTCAGGATGGAGGATATTGTGTTTTTGCAAGTATTAAATAGGTAGATTTCATCAAGGAGAAATGATGTCGGTGAGTGAAATTACGTTGCTACAATAAATGCATTAAATGAAAAACTTTATTCACATCTCTCGACTCGACTCGTGAACAATCACTATGTTTTCATTTGAAACGTCTGACATGCAGTGAAATGTCTCTAGTGGGATGTTTTGCACTAATTGCACAGGGTGTCCGCGCATCCTTAAAAAGATTGTAGTAGAGCACATTTTGAAACATTTGAAATTGTCAGTAATGATATTCAAGATAAGCACCAAATTCTAAAAATTAAGTGGGGACTCAAAAAATAACTCTTAATAAATTAATAAATCTTTTATTTACCCACAGGCTACGCAGGAAGGGGGAAGAGAGGGGAGCTGCAGGGGATTTACAGCGAGAGCTCACACCCGGCCTTCTGCCCCAACTTCTGCCAGATGTGCTTCCCTGAGTAGAGTTGTGAATTTATCGGTGAGTGTGTCTTATCTCAAAACATTTTTCAAAGCTCTGACAATATTTGATTTTTTTCATCCTTCATGATACGAAGCCTGCAAGGCTAGTTCAGGCAGACGACTCATGCTGCGCCCATCGTGATGAACTGATCAGTCACATGCTCTCCTCATTCAAATAAGGCGTGCTATTTAAACCACCCCCCAGCTTACCTGCTCATCCCAGGCTATGCTGCTGCTGCTTAGATCTTGCTGCTGCTGCTCCTATGGGGTTTTGGAAACCCACCTCCTACCTAGCATCCACCTGTGGGCTCTGTTTTTATGTTTCCCGATGGATGGGTCTGCAAAGCAGATCATTAAAGGAACGAATAACCAAGGCAGAGCCTGTCGCCAAACCTGCTGCAGCTATGCTCAAGGATGCCTGTGCTGTGCAACCATGCTCAAGAATATGCTACGGCAAATCGAGTAACATGTTATGCTTTCCTTTCAGGAGGGACAGAGATGACAGGACATGACCCTCTCTCATCATTCATGCTTCATTTATTTGTTTTCTACTGCTTATATTGGTCAGTTATATGTTGATATGTTTAACAGGCCAATAAATGAAAATAATTTTCTTGAGTCCTTGAGTCATTTTATCTGTAGTTAGATGCTGTAGATGATTTTTCAGTCTGTGGTGGCAAGATTGTCGTTTTCTTTTCTCATTCTGCTGGTGAGGTGGCATCAGACACAAGGATGCAAGGCAAAAAAACTGGGAAAACTACTTGGTGGTGGAGAGATGTACACTGAAGATGAGAGGCCATTCAGAACAACCACCAGGATCATCCACTTCATAACATCTTTATGGATCAAGAAAAAAGGGATTGAAATAACTTGGTCTGCATGAATGCTGCACCAATATTATATGTGTGTATACATATATATATATAGATGTATATTTTATTTTTTTTGCCTGACCTACTGAAACATTTCTTTTGGTAATGATTTGCATTATTTGCTATCACTGGCTTTTACCAATCATCTATCATTATGATATTCCATGAAAAGGGTTGCACTTTTTTACTTAACCAGTCAACTGAGAACCACTGCCCTTGATTACCTGGACAAGTCCCAAAATACACTCCACATAAACGGGCACATACAGTAACAAAGGCAGTGACACATCAATACAGGTCATGATGCTGTATAGGTGAGGAGGGGTGAAAAAAAGTTTTTCAAGGTATGTTTTTTAGACTGATGCAGACCTACATCATTGGAAGATAGTAAAATTATAGAAAAATTATATAATGCTTTCTTTGATTGTTGTACAGTCTAATTTTTATAGCCTATATAATTGATGTAGCCTATAAAATAATCACTCACTTCTCTGCATTTTGCTGTTCTCGGGTTTCCGTTAATGACAAACAATGACAAACCTATCTATTAATAGCAAAAACACAATATGTCGCTGCAAAAGACATTGCAAAGACAGTTTTTATAGGGTGGTAGTAGTAGGGGAAAATCCTCCCCAGGCGCTGTTTCTACTGAGTTTCCGAAATCCCGACTGTCCCTGAACTTCTACGCAGAGCTTGGCGTGTGACGCGTGTGTCATGGGCGGGGCTTGACCTGCTGGACGGTCAAGCCCCGCCTCCCGCTGCAGACGATTGTATTGCAGCAGGCCGCAGCCGTTACCCACTCACTCCGCACGGCACCTTCTAGCAAGCAGGGGCGCCTGCTGCCAGAGGGGGAACCAATATGCCAATTTCTCACAAAGTGATATGATAGATCATAGAAAACCGCTTCGCGGCGCAGATTATTATTTTTTTGGAGTGCTCGTGCCGCCCCCCATTGTGTCATGAAATAATGTCGCCCCGGGCGGCTGCCCGCTTCGCCCATGCCTAAAACCGCCACTGTTTGTCGGCATGCAACTAGCAGAGCTGCTGTCTAGTAGGCCTAAAGCAAAATAGCAAAGCAAAGCCTACTTCCGAATGTTTTTATTTTTTTATGAATGAAGACACCCGCAAGCAAGAATTAGTTCACATCTGAGTGTAGGCTACAAACGCGATTAACTGTTAGCACTATAACTAATATCACTTTTTATTTCCTGGTTTTACAATATAAATGCTCAATGATGTCGGGGGACGCACGCCAAATGAGACACCTGACTGCCGCAGAGACTGCTGCACTTTTGGACACTATGGTCCATGACTTGAAAGAATAATTACCCGGAATCCTGCAGGAGAACGAAGAGCTTAAATCAAAATGCAGTGATTTAGAGCTTCTGTTGACTGATCAACTGAAACCTGACATCCAGGGAGTTGGTTCTGAACATGGGATAACTTGTGACATAGGAGTCCAGTGTGGTAAGGTAACTCCATAGCTTTTACTGACAGTATTTAATGGTTGTGTTGCATACTATTTGCAATCAGTGCATAGGGGAGACCAATTCCACCAATCAGGGATAAGATATGAGTCATGTGACAGTTTCAAGTCTCCTCCTCCTTCCTTTACGATCACTCATGGAAATGTTCCACTAGTTGGCGCCATTTTCCCAAGAGTTACGAGAGAAATCCAAATTTTAAGGTAAGAAAGTAACTTTTTTTTTAATGTTTTTTTTCTAATACTTTTACCGTTGTATATAAAGTTGTATGAGTTATAGCAGGTCAAACTATAGTTTCTCTAGTAAAGAATGGTGTATCTCTCCCTTGCTAATGTCAAAGCACCATGCCAATACAGCTAGTTTAGCAATGGATGACAGGGCGGGGTAGGCTGTAACGCATGTTTTGTATCCCCTTACATACAAAGTTGTTACCAGAGAAGATGTTGAAGATGTTGCCCTGTTCTCAAAAAACAACTGTTCAGCACTCTCTCTCAAGAGAAACAAATACACACACACAAAGTATAAACGTTATGCTTTTTATATTTTGTTCATAACATTAATATGATCTTTATTCTCTATGTGAAGAATGGATTGTGTGTTATACGATTCTATGTTTTTCTGTATACCTACAGTAACTGGATGTAGCCTACCATTTTTCATATAGGCATGGCTATAGATGGCATCCAGCCTGCCTTTGCCAATGTATCACAAACATGCACACACACGCAGACCCACACACACACAGACACACACGCACACATACACACAGGATGCATATGTCTTCATTTACAATACAGTTTAAGAATATTTTGTTTGGTAAATCTATTTTCAAACCCTGTTGTTTATACTTATCATTAAATCGGCATATCAATTGGAGTCCCATTGTTTCTTTTTGCATTTTGTCTACCTGTTACAACCTAACCCGGTAGTGGGGCAGGTTGTAACAAAGGTATACATTGTATTTCTCATAATCTCACAAATTCCGTGATATAGTTGAGGAGAATTAAGTGTTTGCCACTTGTTGTAGACAAATGTGGGTACTCTGCCTAAATGGTCCAGAACTGTAGCTTTAAAACAAAAATGTTTTACTACACTTCCCTACTACATAGGAGTCCAGGGTGGTATAGCTCTTACTGACAATATTTAAATGTTGTGTTGCATATTAAATGCAGCCAGTTCTATGGATTCTTATGTATTATATTGAGTCATCCTGAACTAAGGAGGATTTCAGTGCTTGTTTGGTGTTCCATAAGCTACATTTGGTAAATGTAATGTGCAACTTCACCACACCTCCACTCAGTCGATACGTGTTGCAAAAGCGTGACACTAATTTATAATGTCAGGATTCTTAGATCTAAGCCGACATCATAATGTCACTATAGTTAATTAATAAATGCAGTGGTGTTACATCTGGTTCTCAAAGTTATTGTTTTGCTTTTACGGGTATCTCATTTTACTCCATTGGAAATCATTTGAAACCTTTAACCTGCAAGCCCAAGCTTGCAGATTCTCAGCACACTCTGGGGAATCAGCATCTATCGGTATAGGCTGGAGTGTGCTTCGTTTGCTTACAATCGATGTATGCATCAAGAGGCTGCCCACTGCAGAGTCATCGGGTGGTGCTTTGCCTTGTCCAGCTCCACCTTTAGGTCCAGCCGCAGCCCGGCTCAGGTCCAGCCCCTTCCCAACTCACTCAAACAACTTGTTAGAACAAGTTCAAGTTACATCTAGCCGCAGCCCCGGAGAAGCCCCTGGCGTGGCACACATCTGGGATGAGGGAAAATTTCTTGGCGGGACGGAAAAAACTAAAACAAAAGAGGATCGCACGTTTCAGTTTCACTGCCTGATCGGTACCGGAAACCTGATTTGTTCCTGATTTGTTCAACTGGGTACATTTGCCAGCGTAAACCTAATGAGCTAGACTGGGTTCAGAGAGTTGGAGCTGGACTAGGTCTAGCTCCGCCCTTTCGGCTCTGCAGTGAGCACCACTTGGATTAACCGTAGCGAATGAGATGAATAACGGAGAAGTCGGCGGCCATGATTGTTTCCGTTTAGTATTTGTACACAATAAAAGTATTGAATGTTAGCACGTGTAGCATATCCCACACTATCATGTTGATGTGTGTTTCGGAAGAAGACAAGTACCCAACTATGCAATGGTTTTACACTTTAAACTCGTTGCAGTTTCTCACCAAAACAAATTATACAGGTTATAATACTATTCTATTGAGCTGGATTGCCTCTATCCTGAGAGCATTTCAATGACTAGAGTATGAGATGGGGCTAGCCCAGTAGTGTGTTGTCATTATTGTTACATTTTCATATTTATTTTTTCATTATATTTAATCAATTTTCCACCAATCCATTATAGACCATGCCACAATGATTTAATAACACATTTAAGGGATTCACCGGCTTTGTTAAGACCCCAAGTAAATTGTCCCGATGTAAAACAGATTGATAGATCAGTTATATGATGTGATTTCATACATTTGCTTCATATGAATCTGATCATTCTGAAGTTAAGCTAAAATGCCTATTTATTTATGTTCTCTTCACTTCAACATTCGGTCAGTAGTCTTTTACTCCAGATGTTTGATTATATCTTCAACTCAGAAATTAACAGAAACACAAACATTAAGCTTACTTATGAATAGCCTGTTCTTAAATGTTTATAAATTGGTCATATACTGGTTGTGTAATTTTAACATACAAGGAATCTGCAATTTTGCAGTATTTATTTTAATGAAGGATGTTTGTATTAGGATTTGGACAGCGTTCTAATTTGTTATTTTTGTACCAGACCTCTATTGCACTGAACAAGGGTTCAGAAAGTCATTGCCAGGAAACGAGGAGCTGCAAAAGGAGAATCAGAGGAGGGGAGGTTATCAGAACCAGCAGTACCCTTAAATCAAGGTTTGTGTGACACCTGTGTTTGTGATTCATGTACTGACTACTTTGTCTTGAATGTCTTGTTTTTTGTTGGATTTATTTTTCTTTCATTCAATCTATTCAATATTCATATTCCCTGACCAGGATGGAATTCTGGAGCCAGCCCTGGTCCTCAAAAAAGTTTAAAAGAACTTTCCAGGTAAAATCCCTGCATATAGACAATCCTTGTATATATATGTGTGTGTGTGTGTGTGTGTGTGTGTGTATGTGTGTGTGTGTGTGTGTGTGTGTGTGTGTGTGTGTGTGTGTGTGTGTGTGCGTGTGTGTATTTGCTTTTGCTTCTTTCACATGTAATCCTCTTTGTGTCTGTCCACAGATTTAGTGACTCTCCTTGAAAAAGGCCAGAAGGTTGACCACAACAAACTCCTAATGGCAGGAAACATGTTGTGTCACTTTGAAAGGGTTGAAGAATCTGAACTGGAATCTGCACCAGGAGAAGGGCCACAACAAAATATCTCTCTGCCAGTTTTGAGAGTGGATGAAACTATGGCAAATGAAGATAATGTTACAATGCAGACAACGTTGAACAGTGAGGTTATATCTGAACATCCTATTCAGGTATCAGATGAAGTGTCTTTCTCAATGAAGGGTGCATCTTGGGATTCCGAAATCGACTTGAAAGAAACTGGGGTTGACGCCCGGACAAAATGGAGGTCAGCACAGATGAACAAATGCAGGTGCCCTCTGAAAAGAAGAGTGAAGGGCAGAGTTTCTTCTCAGACCGTTAATTTTGACATCAGAAATTGTCCGTCAATTATTTCTGCAGCAACTTCCAGAAGAGGACGACCACCAAAGAAGGCCAGTCTATCTGAGCTCCATACCCAACCTGATCCAGAAACCAGTCCAACAACGGCACACCCAGGTAGGAGGCCTAGGAGCTGTGGTAAACAACTTCCATTGCAGGGGACTATGTCACCTTCTCCATCCGCTGATATTCTCCCGGCTAAAAAGGCACCAGAGACGCCCTCCAAACATGAAGAGTTAGAGCAAGATAGTGGTGTTCCCTGTTTGGCAGCCTCTCTCCCTAGAGCATGGGGGCCCAAATTCTTCCCAGTGGAGGGCCAAAATGTAATCGTGGGGAGGCTCGTGGGCCAAAATTTAAATTTTTCGGTATATTTAGTCAAATATGTGGGAGGCGGCTGAACAGGATAGGAGCTCAACAGCGCCACCCTACCATCAATGTATCACAATGTTATTCTAGGGTCAGGAATGGAAGTGCACCAATAAATAATATTCAATGAGAGCGAGCGCAGATTCCGAGCGCTGATGGCGGAAAACAATTATATATACAGTGGGTAAGGCGCGGGCCAAATAAAATCAGTCGCGGGCCAATTGGGCAGCCCTGCCCTAGAGGGTACTTTTTGGAAGATGCAGAACTATCTGGTTTACATCAAGTCTACAAGGAGATGGAGGAAAACGTTGTTCCCTCAGCTGCTGAGGGTTTGGAACCCCCTCTGTCGGAGGTACCGAAATCCAAATCCATGGAACCAAGAAAACCGAGTCACAACCCAGAACGACAGGAGGCACTGCTACACGCTGAAGCCATAGATCCTCAAATCGCCACATTAGACGCTCTTGATAAGTCTTCTTCTCAGCCAAAGATGACAGTGCCGGACAGTGCAAACGAAAGCCAAAGACTGTGCTTCTTAGACTTAGACTTAGACTTGGTCTAATTGATCCTTTTGGGATGACTCCCTCAAGGAAATTGAATTTCCAGTAGCTTACAGAAACACAAAACCATATATATACAAACAATAAACTCTTAGCTAACTATAAAAAGTAAACAATAACAGTAAAGAATAAACCCTTAGCTAATATAGAAAGTAGAGATAAGAATAGAAGTAAAACAGGTTTCAAGTAAAATAAAAGAAAATAAATGTAGAGAACTGTATGTATATGGCATTGTGTTTTCATACAGTGGATGAATAAATACATAAATGACAAATGACATTCGCAGAAATTAGCAGTTCTTCTTATCCCTCTGCTTTAGTTTTCCAAGTGTCCAAAAGCCTGCCTACTTTAGATCAGTCCACAAAAAGACACTCTGTTCCTCAACATCCTCTTGGTACCGGAAATACAGATGTGTCTGCCAGTACTCCATCTGCAGTTGTCCCTTTCAAGACTCTGTCAAAGTCATCCACAAAATTAAAGCAACTTGCTGTCATAACTCAAAAATCAAACACTGCATTGGGAGCAACATGTACACGGGCTCAGTCATGTCTGCAAAACTCTTTTACATCGATATCTACAGTAGAAGCATCCTGTGATAGGTTATGTATTTCAAACACAAAGAACATATCTGAAACTAGGTTTGCTTCCAGATATTGAGAATCATTCAGCTTGTTTAAAGACAGAAAACATGGTCTTTCAGATGCAAATGACATGTTTTGTGAACTGCGGGCCAACATTACAGACATTACCCTTATCTAGTCCCTCTAGCTCCAGCTCCAACAAGGCTTTTACAAAGGGACATTCTGTGAAAGCAATGAAGTGGGTTGCACAGGAGGAAACACAGGCTGCCCCTATCCCCCTCAACAATGACCCCGTTCATCCCCTCCCAGAGATAACTAAAACCATGTTTTTTGCACAGCTGTCCATGGCCCCGGTGGTTCCCCGTCAGCAAAAGGTATTGCTATATTTGGACGGATGTCATTTTATGATAAATTTCTACTCAGTTGATCAAAGTATTTTATTTTTTTGTCGGATGAATATTACATCATTCTTATAATAAACCAGTCCTTCTTTTCTATTTTCAGGAATCCCTCAATGATGGTGTGGATTGTGTAGTTGCAGAGACGGTGACGCATAATACTAAGCGCCCGATACGAAAAGGTCATGTGAAATGACTAAAAGGAGCAGGACCTTCCCACGGTGCGGAGACAACCAGTAAACCCACAGAGGACGTTCCTTAATTTGAACATTTGGAGACGGGTGAATACCGCCCTGACAAGGCAGGAGAGCTCGCCCAAAAGCCAGATGCTGCGAGTCCAAAATGCAACGCTAATAAACCAACTCCCTATGGTCTCAAAGGCCTTAGATCAGTAACAAACAAATTAAGCCCTTCTGCTAAAAAGCGTAGATTAAAGCCAGAAAAGCCTAGACCTAAAGAGAGTGTTAGTTTGGTCAACAGTGCTTTTACTTTGGGGACAATAAAGACTGAGGCAGTTTGGATACCACCAATACTAGAAGACAGTAAACCACCCCTGGGAAATGATAGCCGCTGCGATAGTTGACCTACAAAGTGGTCAACTAGATACGCAACTCCTAAACGGCTCACCAGTCCTCGTCTTGTCAAATGAAAGCATCGGCCACCCTTCACTCAGTGTGGTTCCAGTTTCAGTTCAAACAACAGCCCCTCTGCCCCAAGAACCGTTCGATACTCTCAACCCACAGCTGCAGAAACGTCCCCCCCTCCTGTTACTATCGCATCCATTCTCGGTCAACAGAGAACGTCTGCCCAGAAACCAGTGCGAACAGTGTGGCCGTGTCTTCAGCAGCAAAGCAGTCCTGCATAAGCACATCAGCCTCCATTCAGGCAAGAAGCTCTTCTCCTGCACCCTCTGCAGCGAGATCTTCCCAGGCTCTCAGGTGCACACTCGACACGGACAGGGTGCATCGCAACGGAAAGATATACATTTGCCCGTGTGACGCATATCAGCATGCCAGGTGTGTCCTTGGTGTCTGGGATGCCACCCGGCACAAGGTTTCACTGAGAAGAGCAAGTTGTAATACCCGCACATAGCCACAAGGGGTCAGGACTGAGCACACATACAAGGGAGTAGGGGGTGGGCACTCAACACCGTGCTTAGCCTATCAGAGCACGTAATAGAGGCCACGACTGCCAGATATGTAAGGTGAGAACACAGCGCCGACAGACATCTCGCATCTACTAGATATCCTGCTAAGTGTATCTCCATGTGTGCTTATACAATTCCCCTCCTTTTGCTTCGTAGATATCATACCAAACCTTTACTAAATAAAGTGAGTTAAAAGCGATCCTGACTCGGCGACCTTTTCTAAAAGAACACTGCACCCGCAGTGCATTGAGGGTTTCGCGTGCAGATACGGCCTCACTCAACACCTGCAAATGGTGCACAGTAGAATAAAACCCTTTGTTTGCCACATCTGCCAGAAGAACTACTTCAGGAGGAAAGACTTTGAATCCCATCAACGAGTCCACACCAGAACCGCACGGTGCTCCCATGCGACCTCTGTGCACAAGATTCAACCGGAGAGTGGAACTGAACTGAAACCCGGTGCATCAGTTTATCAGTTGCATAATGTATCATGTGATACAAGAGACAAAGAGTTTAAAAACGATTTCACAAAATTGTTTACAACATTTACATTTTATTTGAATTGATCCTCTCATTTGGTGCGTAAAAGTTGCGTTCTTATTCACAAATAAGAATAGATAAGAAAAAAAAAAAAGCTGTCATTCGGTCGTAGGTACGAGGCCGTAGTTCGAGTGCCGAACATAATCACAGCCGTGCTTATATTCAGTACAACAGCAAGACCTCGGGTTTGATTTTGCTTTTATACAACAAGCTACAATGCCCATTTATTAGTTAACAGCATTAAACAACAGATTATGATTTGTTTGTTCATTAATGATTTATTTGGCTCCGCCAACACAAATAGATCCGCAACTGGACTGGGGCTGAACTGTTGCCAAGCAACACATAAACACACTAGCTTGCTAATTTGTATAGGTCTACACGCAACGTTACGTTACGTTCCCTTGCTCTTCTGACGACTATTCGTGATTTCACTCAAATGTTATGCCTGTTCATTTTTGCCGTGCAAAGTTAGTTGCAATCTAAGCTACATAAAGATCGTTCATAACAATAACATTTATGAGAACACCAATGAAGCGGAGGGATACCTGTATAGTTAAAAGTCCCAGTGCTGTTATACTCTATATCAGCACTCATGGAAAGCCAATCAAATTACTTGGTGAGAACTTACTGTAGTATAATGTAAAATATATATTTTTCTAACTCCTGGCCATCCAAGCGGCCAGCAACAGACACAGCGACCACAGCGGACGGGCCAGGCCGAGGGAGGGAGGGCCCCCTGCCGGGACGGTGGGAGTAGGGCCCACTGGTGGGACGGTGGGAGTAGGGCCCACTGGCGGGGCGGTGGAGTGGTAACATGTTCCCACGTTGCCCACTTTATCGACGGCCACGATTTCGACGATCTGCGAGCAGCATGAGGCGTTGTAGGAGGCCTCGATGTCGAGGTTGGTCAGAGCGCTGTGGGAGAGGACTCCGTCTCCCTGCCGCAGAGTGATGCGGTCGATGCCCGTGCCGTTACCGTCGGTGACGTTGGCAGAGAGATCCCAACGGAAAGACGCGCACTGAGACACGTCCGCGGGACAGTCGTCCGCCGCGACCCGGTCTACTTTACACGTTGGCCGGACAAAGTCTGTAATCTGGACAGGACATTAAGCAGTCTTAGCATGCATAGTTATTATATTTAAATCATAAAGGACTACTTTTAGACCAGTACAGAAGAGGATTAGGGCTACATGGGATATTTTGGGGGGAATTCTGACTTTAATAAATGAATAAAGAGCTTTGACTTTGAGTCCGAATTCTGACTTTAAACTCAGACTTCTGACTTAAAAACTTTGGATTCTGACTTTAAACTCAGAACTCCAAATTCACATGAGGCCCTAATCCTATTCCGTAGACCAGCAATTACCAACATTATTTAGTTTTGAGCTAACCAAAATTGTGTATTTCTAGAGTTCCTTCCAGTACACCTATTGAAGGGAGTGGTTACCTTGGACACAACAGAGAGCCTTAAGACAGCGTAGTTGGAATCAGCTGAGGCAGAGGTCTTGGCGTCTATGGTCAGTGTGATGTCGGTGCCTGATGGTGTGTCTTTAGGTGGTGTGATGGTCAGAGTAGCATTAGCGTACTGCCCGGTCGTCAATGGAACACTGGCATGAAATAAAGAAACATGCTTTAATCTTAAATTCAGGTTATGATCTCTAAATTTAGGATGAACCTCAGTAGCTTTAGACAAAGTAGAAACCCAATGAAGGGTGCTGGTTATGAAATCATGAATTCAACATTTAGTTTGGAACATTTGTTTTATACCCTACCTTTCGGGGAATGTCATAGGGAATTCTCTGTCATTCCTGGCGTTGATGGAGCATGGCCCCCCAGAGCCCTCTGTCATCACGCTGAAGGGAATGCTCAGCATTTGTCCCGGCTCAACGCTGCTGTCCACCACTGCCTGAGGAAGCACATGCACTTCATTCACTTCATGGATTGTTTTTTTGTATGGTCATTAGGCTTGTATGGTCATTAGTGAGGCTGACCGTGACGATGACTTTAGAGACGCTCATCTGGGTGGTGGACTGGCGCTGGAACTGACTGCCGGACACCGAGTCCGTCCCCGTCAGGATCACCACAAACTCCCCCTGCGGAACCGCGTCCACCGTGACCAGGATGTCCCCGTTGCCCATGTCCGTCGTCGAGCCCCTGCTCACATGCTCAGCCCGGGACACCGGTATGAGGCCCACCTCGGCCACCGTGACCGACGCCGGCCCCTTCCGGCCCATCACCGACAGCAACAACATGGCCGGCCGGCCTGAGTTCAGACAGCGGGAGTGGTTTTATAATTTTTCCATGTCTTCGTTGTACCTGTATCACTATAGGGCATTGATTGCGTATACAGTATATAATACTGCAGTTAACACTAATACATTTACATTACATTTAGGGCATTTAGCAAATGTTCTTATCCAAAGCGACTAGCAATGCACACATTCACACACCGACAGCGGAGTCAACATCACAAGGCGACAGCCAGCTCGTCAGTAGCAGTTAGGGTGAGGTGCCTTGCTCAGGGACACCTCGACACTCAGCTAGTAAGGATGTTCATAGAACCAAGCCGGGGATCGAACTAGCATCCTTCTGGTTTCAAGTCAGCCCGCTCTACCTCCTGAACTACTGCTGCCGCTAATACAATATTTACCTGCTTGTGGTCGCCCGGTGATGGGTGCGTAACCGGGGTGGGGTCCCTTGAAAGCGTCCACAAAGTCATAGATGAAGGTGATGGTACTCTGGCCTAGCGGTTTAAACACACACAACCTCACAAAGGTACATATTACACCTATGTTCTGGTACCATGGACTGAATGGAATAACGCATTATTTAAAATGTGCCAGCCCTAACAGAACACAGCCCTAACAGCCAAATATGTAAGGGAGTATTTTCTTGCCCTCTGGGGGGCTAGGGTCAGGGGGGTGTCATAAATATATGGCCGGTTAAGCCCTTTGAGACTGTCTCTGATTAAGTGCTATACATTAAAATGTAATTAAATTGAATAGCCCAGAAGAACCCAAAGTCTCCTCCGTCTGACCTGTGACCTTCAGTGTGTAGGGTTGAGCCGAGGCCATCTGTATCTTCCAATTTCCGGTCTGCTTATCATCATCCAGACGGATTCTCCACAGGTTCCCAACACTCGTGATCGTCCCAAGGCTACCGCTGAGCTGCGTGTTGCTCTGACTCACACCTGAGGGTTGGTATCGGGCCCAAGTACATTTACATTTAGCCTACATTTAGCAGAAGCTTTTATCCAAAGTGACTTACAATAAGTACATTGGTCAGAAGAAGAGAAACAACAATATATCTCTGCCGGTACAGTAAGGATGTTCATAGAACCCAGTGCCAAGCACTAACAATCGCTAGGTAAACCCATTCCCCGTATACAACAAAGATAGCAAGGATAAGATGCTACACAATGTGAAGTACTATTTTTAAGTGCAAGGACGTACAACATAAAATAAGTGCGGACATTAAGTGCCAGGATGTAGTGGGTAAAGTAGTCATTCACACACACACACACACACACACACACACACACACACACACACACACACACACACACACACTACCGTATTCTTGTGTCATGCTAAACTCATGTCTGTTCTCCCACACAACGTATATGTTGTGATGGCAACTTTGGTGACCTTTAGTGGCCAAAGATATTCAGGACCTCAGTCTGCCATTAGAAGAATGGGCCACATCTGCTGGGTGTGGGTTGGTTGTATTCCCTTTGTTGTCCAACCATAGAGCTGGGGTGTGACAATGTATATGTATTTATAGAATGTGGTTTACTCAAGTGGTCCTTTAGGGCTTGCTAGTAAATCCCTTGGCATGTTGTAATACCTGCGGGGTTGGTAATGGTGAAGATCATCTGGCTCCCAATAATGTAGAGCGTGATTTTCTTCAAAGACTCGTCCAGCAGGAACGGGAAGGTCTCACTCCCAGAGCTCCTGGACCGCTGAAGAACGGTCACCTGATAGGAAAGGAAATGCAAGTCTGTGACATTTGTATTTACGTTTACATTTACATTGAGGGGATATTGCTGACGCTTTCACCCAAAGCGACTTACAACTATTTATACGCACACCGACGGCGGAGTCAAACACGCAGGGCGACAGCCAGCTCATCGGGAGCAGTTAGGGTGAGGCGCCTTGCTCAGGGCACCTCACATGAATGGGTGAATGTTAGGCAATATTGTAAAGCGCTTTGAGTGGCCACTGGTTAAAAAAGCACTGTATAAATGCAGTCCGTTTACATTTGTAAAGTGTCTGTTTTTCTATCTGTGCCAACTGACAGCTTTCTAGCCTCTATAGCTGTAGGGCTTTACCAGGGCTGAGGTGGAGGTGTCCAGGATGATGTCAATGGCTTCTGGCAGATTTCCCTTTGTGACGTGGATAGCCTGGCCCCCAGAAGCCAAGGCCAGGTCCGTGTAGTCGTTGAAGGACGCCGTGACGGAACGCCGTTTCCTGCCTCTGGCAGTTGTCATGAAGAAAGACACCACCTGACACAGATTAACATTTAGGGCATTTAGCAGACGCTCTTATCCAAAGCGACTTACAATAAGAACATTTGTCAGAAGGGAAACAATATACCGTTGTCTGTACAGTAAGGATGCTCTAAGCACTAACAATCGAGCAAGGTTAATTCCTTGCATATAACAAAGATAGCTAGGATAAGATGCTACACAATGCTAAGTACTATGTTTAAGTTCAAGGACGTACAACATACAATAACTGTGTACTTTAAGTGCCAGGACGTACAACATACAAGAAGTGCGAAGAGGAGTGTGGGGGGTGAGCTAGGGATAAGAGGAGGCTTGCAGCTTTGAACCAAGGGAACGGGGAAGGTGTGGTTCAAAGCCGTGTAGAAGCAGCAGGTGCCTCACCGTAGACTTGGTGCTCCTGATGAGAGCCAAGATGGTGTCTTTGAGCGCGATGTCTTTGGCGGTGGCGTCGGTGAACACGTAAATGTTTGAGAAGGCCGGAGCGCCCGTCAAGGCCATCTGGAGAGGGAAAGAACCTAACGTTAAATTCGGTTTACATGCTAACATTTAAATCGTCCGTATTTAAAGCGCAGAATAACAGATATGCAGAATAACCTGGAGCCCTGAGAGACACATCTCTGGGGCGTCACCGCCGCCGTCGGCCTTCAGCTTGGAGATTTCTTTCTTCATGACTTCGGGGTCTGTGGTCCTTGTCCTTGGTCCAAAGTCTGCATTCCCACAGAGGTATGCATGGGGAGAAATGTTAAGGGAGTTTTTTCTTGCCCTCTAAGGGGCTAGGGTCAGGGGGGGGGGGGGTTCATACATATATGGCCTGTTAACCCCTTTGAGACTGTTCCTGTGAGTAAGGGCTATATAAATAAAAATGAATTGAAGTACATTTGACCAGATATTTTCAAATACGTTTCTTTTGTTATGTGATCTTTGAATGCAATTCTCTGAATCAATATGCTTTGTAGATGGCTGGTAGCATTATTTAACGCATGAAACGAAGAAAAGCCTACTGATCAAATAGTCATTTCTTGACTAAAAAGGACACTAGTGTAACGCTGCCCAATGAGTTATTTTTACATTCAGGGCATTTAGCAGACGCTTTTATCCAAAGCGACTTACAATAAGTACATTTGTCAGAAGAAGTTAAACAATATATCGCTGTGGTACAATAAGGGCCCTCAAGCATTAACATTAAGCATTAACTAGGTTAACCCATTCCCCGTATACAACAAAGATAGCTAGGACAAGATGCTCCACAACTAAGTACTATAACTAAGTATGACATACAGTAAGTGCGTACATTAAGTGCCAGGACGTAGAATATACAATAAGTAAGACGGGTGGGAGGGGGAGGCTATGTAGAGTCCAGGTGAACTCTGAACAGGTGAGTGTTGAGTCTTTTGCGGTAGCTGGAGAGTGACTCTGAGTAGGACCCCAAACCAACTCACCGGGGTCATTAAAGGGGACCAGGATGTACTCTGATGGTTCATCCTGCGTTCCCTTTTTACTGTCAATGATGTTGTAAACCACCTCCTTGGCCACCGCAATGTCGTCCGACATGCTCCCCGTGGTGTCGATGACGAAGCACAACACTGACGAGCGAGCGATCCCCATCAACCTGGAGGAAGAGGAGGAGGAGGAGGAGGAGGAGGAGGAGGTTACGATCACAACGAGACAAAGGGGAAACCGAGGGACATCCTGGTCCGATGTCCCACGGCGAGCTTCAAAGTGTCGTCTCCGGCAGGAAGGGAGAGGCGTCACCTCAGGAAGTCGCGGTCGCCGGCCGCTCCTCTGATGTCCTCCAGGAGCTGGAGGCTGGCGCTGGTTGCCGCGGTGACGGCGGCGTCGTGGAGGGCCTCGTTGCCGGGGCGACGCTTGTCCTTGCTGATGCCCCCGCGGGGTTCCACCGCGCTGGTCAGGTCCCCCGCTACCCCGTGGCTGCATTTACCTGCGGCCACACGCACCGTTCAGGGGTCGTCATACGGTGTTCCTAAATTATTATTTATATTCATTTTTATTCATATATATTTATATATATAGTTTTTCTTAATTATCATTGTCTCATAAGAATGATGATGATAATAATACAAAATAGATTAAATGAAAGAGAAATATATATCAGCGTGGAGAAAGGAATTCATATCAGTTTAAAATAACCAATTGTATGAATCGTAGCTTTTGTCACTTTATAATAGGGTTAGGGTTAGGGTTAGGGTTTATTTATTATCTTTGTGTTGACACCTTTAGGCTTTTCACTTTCCATGTAGCCCGATGTGAGCTTATTTTCCTGAAGAATGTTGGCAAGGATAGGGTTGGGACAATCCCCGCTGGCACAGTCACTGCATGTGGCGGTATCCTTAGCTGTAAGCCACAGCAGCAGCAGCATCAAGAAAAAAGGAAAAAATCATATTTAACATTCAACTTCTAAGTCTTTAATTTGACATGTTGATATTTTGTCAATTTAATTGAAGTTTAGTGTTTTATGTCACATTTTCCCTGGTAGGAATCAGAGGCGGAGCCAGACTTTGTGTACATCCGGGGCTTAGCCCAGAGGGGGGTCAGGGGGTCCTCCCCCCAAAGAAAATTGAATTTCTAAAATGCGATTTCCTGCATTCTAGTCCATTTTAGGGTGACCTGCTGGACATTGACAAATCCTAAATCTATGAAAAATCAGTGCATTATCATTATCAATTTTATTTTATTTTAATTTAAAATAATAATGATAATGCACTGAAGTATTATACATATGCACAGGGTGCGATTTGCCGGTGGGGATGGTGGGGATTACCCCCCCTCTGGTTTACACGTCCTACCCTCTGCTGAATTATTTTTATCCTCGGTGGGGATAAAAATTATCCCCCCCCACCCAAAGCATTTTCACCATTACATCGTAATAATTAACAACCAAAATACACAGGGTCCGTCTTCATTTTGAAACATTTTTAAATGTTTCTCAAAAATTATCCCCCCCTCTGGTTTTTTCACAAATCGCGCCCTGCATATGCACACAAATAAGTACTACATTGTTTTAGAGGTTTGTCCGCATCCATCACTCTGGTAGAACTCATTTAAAAAGGGGTCAAAGTTCAATGAACGTGGATATGGACGCAAGCTGAAAGTAAACAAGACAGTCTAGCACCAGCCACGCATCGGTAACATCGTTAACATGTCAGCTGCTGGTCAAACAGCGAATGCAGCAACGCGATATCTGTACATTTCTTATCTAAATCGTTAATAAAGTTTGAGTTTAAAATAACCGATATGTCAGACATGGATATTTTTTACCTCTTCATGATATTCAGTGGACCTCAATATTTAATTTAAGGTAACATTTGGTAACACACACCACTGTACAATATTGGCTGAGACCGAATCGCAATCAGCAAAACGGATTTCTGACATTTTAAACAACGCTGGTAATCGATTTTGTGTGAAAGGAGTAATTATCATAGCAGCCGAGCTAGCCGATGCAGGCTATTTAGCACTAGCACCAGCACTACTGCTCCCGGCCAGCGCGCATCAAGGTAATCTCACTGAGCTGAAACATTTGACAGGTCATTGGCAGGGGCTGCTGCTGCTGCTGCTACGGTATCACTGGATGTTGGTTTAGAAAAATAATTTCTAATGTCCATGGTAATGTTTGTTCCAAACCCTGAGGCTACTTTAACAAGACTGCTGAGAGACGTGAATGTTTAGAAAACGTCACCTTGTCCTGGCAACCGTTATAAACAACCGAACGAGAGATGGCATTTTCCATTGCTTCCATGTGTTGTTTCTTTCAAAATGAAAATAAATCAATTTCAAGAGGTGAAAATCACTACCAGTCGAAACATGAGGGAACATGTCAGGGTTGTCATAACTTCAAAAGCTTAAAAAAGATCCGGGGCTTTTGACGTGAGATTCGGGGCTTCAGTCCCGAAAGCCACCCCCAAGCTCCGCGCATGGTAGGAATATGCATGGGCTATCTCTCGAGTAGAATATTCGATTCGCTTTTGGTGACTGAACGCACTTGAGTGTTGTCTGAAATGTTGTGTTAGAAGTTGGTTAAAAATTCTTGAGTTATATTGTAAAGGCATGTTTGTACCCACAACTGTTATTGATGGTGCCCCATCCACCCTGTGCCTCAGAGATCATGTTTCCTGTTATATTATCTCCTTTATGTAAAACAATCTATTGTCCCGTTTGTTATCGTGCATGGCACCGACTTTCTCTTGCAGAAGCCTATAGTCTTTCCTAAACCCTGCAGTGGTTTAAATGGACACAAGGAGTTCTCTCATACACCCACGTACCTGCTATGTTTTCTATGGGGAGATCTGGTTGGATGAGGTTGGCAAATGGCTCTGTATTTCCCAACTCAACCCAGTTACTGTGGCTGTAAAAGTCCTATTGGCCAACACACACACACACACACACGCACACACACCAAGACACACACACACACACACCAAGAAACATACACACAGACACACCGGCACACACACACTTTTTATATTTACGAAAAAACTATAATGCCGAACATTGTTTTCTGTTTCTTGTGTGTCCCTCACCTGTAGTGTGTGGAGAACTCTGCCCAGCATTTCCCTGGAAGCCTTGTGGTTTTGGATGTTGGCTTTGATGCTGACCACACCCTCTGTGATTAGGCCACGCCCTTCCAAGAAGGCCTCAGAGTGGAAGTGGTGCGGAGCGCTGGAATTTACACCGTTTTATTTTTCAAAGCATTTCATATCTTGTTTTGTGTTCATTGTTTTGTATTTAGTATGTGTTTCTATGCATTCCGCCATTAACGAGCCCTCTATTTTACCCTAATCATTTTAAGATTTTTTTAGGATTAAAAAAACGATTAAAAGTTGTAATCGCGTTAAACGCGTAGTAATGGTGAGTTAATTCGCGATTAATCGCACTTTTAAAATTCTATTTTAAATCCACTCCCGTTTAAATTAAATGAGATTATCAAATGGAACGACACATTATCATTCATACCAAATGTACTTAATAAGCAAAAACTAGACCAATTGATCTTGAGGGAGATTTATTGACTCACTCAGTGTGGGTTGAATATGAAACTTAAGGAACACCACAGACTTGGGAATTGTAAACAGGCAGTTAATTAGTACAATTGTAAACCAACAGTTACTACAAGTGTAGTTAAATTCAAATAAGTAGCACCACAGATTTGGGATTTGTGAACAGGCAGTCACTTACTGCAAGTGTAATTGAATAAGTGGAACTAAAAACAAAAATGATTTCTGATATGAATGTAGACGTTCTGTGGGCAAAACCTTTCAAAATCAAAGCGAAAAAAAAAGAGGACATGCGTTAATGCGTCAATTTGTATTAATTGCGTTAAAATAAGATTGCGTTAATGCGTAATTAACGCCTTAACTTGCCCAGCCCTAATATTTTTATAACTAATGGGGGTAACTAGTTCTGGAGAGACTCTAGTCATACACCGCAGCTAACTTCTAACACTGTCCAATCAAATGCTTGTACATTGGCGGTCAATATAAGACAAAAACTCCCTTTGTGAAGTGAAGTGTACTCAGGTGAATTTCACCCACAATTTCACTGATTATCCTAAATTGTTAAAGTTCCCATATCATGCTTTTTTAGGGTTAATAATTGCATTTGGATCCCATATCATGCTTTTTTCGGATTAATAATTGCATTTCTGGGTACTACTAGAATAGGGTTTCATGCCTGTATGTTAGAAATACCCCTTATTATTCTCACACTGTTCATTTCTGAAAAAAATATTTCAGCATCTTTCAAAAATGGTCTGATTTGTAACATTAAGGCCCCCTTCCTGAGGCGCCCAGTCTGCTGTGATTGGTCAAACGCTTTGCGCGTGCGTCTGCAAATTCCACTGCACAGTCTGACGTCACACTGTTACGGAAGTATGGTTTGAGCGCAAACAAGCTGTTTTTCACGCATTCATTGAGGGGCGTTCTGGGTGGGCGCGAATGCTCCCACTGGCTCGGTCTTAGATTTTTCTAGCTTAGCAGACGTAAAACATGTATACATACGTCATATAACAGTCTCAAGCAAAGGGAAAAGTCGAAAAAGCATGGTGTCATCCCTTTCATAATTATGGGTCAATGTTCTAATAGAAAGATGTTGTTTTTTTTCATTCACACACCTGGCAACAAAGTTCAGGTCGACCAGCCCGTTCTGGATGTTTATCTCCTGGAGAGCCGTGCGGAACTTGGCGGCCGACACCTCCCCGGTCGCCGTGGGACCCAGACAGGCCCGGACCAGGTCATCCTCAGAGGGACCCTGGAGGTCAAAGGTCAAAGGTCAGGGCTCCATTGGTACAGCAGACGAGGAGGGAGAGAGGTGTGCCATGTGTTGCGGCAGCATGTGGCTCAGGAGGCAGAGTGGGTCGGCTGGTGACCTGAAGGTTGCTAGTTTCGATCCCCGGCTCCTTCTAGCTGAGTGACGAGGTGTCCCTGAACAAGACACCTCACCCTGACTGCTCCCGACGAGCTGGCTGTCGCCCTGCGTGGCGGACACCGCCGTCGGTGTGTGAATGTGTGCATGAATGGGTGAACGTTAGGCAATATAGTAAAGCGCTTTGAGTAACTACTGGTTAGAAAAGCGCTGTATAAATGCAGTCCATTTACCGTTTACCATTTGTTGAGGTATAAAACTGATTTCAGAAGCAGTGCACAAGATACCGAGGACTCAGATGAACCTCTGGGCGTACGCGTGTGTTGGGGATTAACGGGGGATTGCTATCGGCGTCGTAGTGACTGTGGGCCGGTGTTTTCAACCTACCGTGGGATTAAACTCGTGTCCGGAAGACTCAGCCACAGCCTTACAAGTCTCATTCAGTTTTTTCAAAAGAGCCGTCCCTGTAATGCTGACATGGGTGGCTGATCCCCATCCGATGGGGTCAAAGGCCACAGAGCTCTGCAGCAGAGCCAGGGCCAGGGCGAGGGCCAGGGCGGGCAGGGCTGAACACATGATCACTGGAGAGAGGACGGGTTGGAGGGAATTCAACGGTTAGAATAATGTTCACAGATGGCATTCAGATCGCAGTGTTAACAAAATTAATTAGTTTCATGTCGGTGGTGAAGTTAACTTCTTCTGCAAGTAAGATGGTATAAGGATACAACGAATGGTATACAAAAATAATTTCATTTAAACACTTGACAACTAATTATAAAATATTTTACTGATTTTTTGTCTGAGCAACAACTGCTCTGTAAATATTTTTTATCAATGAATGCTTATCACAGATTTTTCAACGACTGTCAATCCATAAACCCGTTGGCAAAAAAACAACAACATACAAAACTGTTTTAAGTTAAATAATATTACCATATATATATATATAGATAATATATATTAGTATATGCTTCACGTGAAACTCCTAAGATGGCGCAATTTGATTGGTTCGCTATCTCGATGATATCCATGATTGTGATCTCAAACTCGGGATATTGTTTTCATCGCAAAATGTCTGTCCCTTCACGCTTATAAAAACAAATAAACCGCTAATAAAAACAAATAAATCACGGCAAAGAGTGGTATCTTTTCTTGTGTGTACGCCACAAGAAATATAACTTTCAGAGGGAGTTTGGAATTGTCAAATGTACTGTGCTGCCCCCCAGAGGTCTTTACCACCCTGTTCTCCTTTACAGATGTAACGAGGGATCCGAGCAGCGAAGCTGCTTGGCCCCTATTGTTTCTGTAACGTTTTTTTTTTCCCTCAAATTCTGGAAAAGTAATACTGCAGCCTATACCGTAAGTTGAAAACTCATGAAATCAGGAATGTCAGTGGCCCAACGGGATAATGCCGTATACTGTTGATCCTTAGGTTGAGAGTTTGACTCCTGATTAGAGCATTATGAACAAGCTGAACATGACATTCTGTCATTGCCACTCATTTAAGAAACACAACATTGAACAGCACCTGAAATTCATCCGGCAATCAACATTCCGGCTCATTAGTTTCCAAGAATCAGACTGCCAAGACACAGTATCGCATTAAGGGGAACTTCTTCGTTAACCATTTTTCCTTCATAATGAACTGTCATATTTCTATTTCTTCCGTTAGTGTTCTTGACAACACATTTTATTCCCCCAGAATCTCAAAGATTTCTCAGGTATTTGCTCTTAAGAAAGCCCTTAATTCAATTGAGAAATGTTTGCTTGGAGTTTTCTGGATGTTGTGTGCTTATCAATAGACATTTTCACCATGTGAATGAGGCTACATTTCAGGTTTGTCAGTGGCTCAATGGGATAATGCCCTGTACTTCGAATCCCGATTAGACAATTATGAACAAGCTGAACGTGACATTTGGCCATTGCTCTGCAGCCCAGTCACCTGAAAGCCGAGGCACAGCATGGCATTAAGGGCAACACCTTTACTTCATAATTATATCTGATATTTATATATCTTCCATTTGTGTTCTTGACTTTTCATTTTGCTCGGACCCCGTTAATCACCGCTTGCGGTTATATTTGGAAGTTGATGTTCCCCCTGTCGCACATGCGCCGATATTCTCAATCAGACAGATGCATGTCAACATAGCAGCGATGAAAGTGCTTTGACTGGTACGTGGGTGTCTTTCGAGTTGCAGAAAGTCGTTGAAAAGGGGTCAGATAACCCAAATGCATGAGGTGTGGCATTACCCGAGACGGTCGGATGATTTTTTTTTTTAGGATATGTCAAAAACCCATATGATTAAGGGCTATACAAATAAAATTGAATTGAATATGTGTGTCAAACACACATATGGAACAAAAACACTCAAGCGTAAGCAGGAGGCTTCAGGATACCCCAGCACATAGGTGCATACTGCAGAGAAACGGCGTGTGTATGGGCAAAACTACTTGGCTAAGGAAGGCATCCAGCTGGATCATGACAACATGCGTGTTAAGGGAGAGCCTCCCCCACCCACTTCTACGCCAGCCATGTGCATTTGTTATCAAAAGAAGCCGGTGAATGTGTGGAGCCATGTCCGAGGTAGGTGTTCATAAAGAGTAGACAAGGTTATACATTTTGAAATAGTGTATTTTTGTGTTGTGTTACAATAAACGTAAAACCATCCTAGATTAGAATTGTTTTGTCTTTGGTTGTTGAACAGAACGATCAGTGTAAGAGTGTTGGCCCACATAATACATAACGATTACAATTTGCGCAGCAATCGTACATTTATGTATCTGCTCAAGTACCTGTAATCTAAGTTGTAGTTTATTCATTCAAAAAAGGTAGGCTTGAAACGTCATATTTACATCAAGTCATTGTATGATATTGCAGGAATCAACTTCGACCGCGTCGTCCGAGTTCGCACCGCAGGCTATAGGCACTAGACCTAGAAAGCCCAGAACTCCACAGGGGAGAACTCAAAGAGAGGGGAAGGGCTCAAAGGACGGACTCTTGCCAGCCAGAAAAGGCTGGAAGAGCTCCAGAAGCAGCGCACAGCAGAGACGAAGGTTTGTTTACAACTAATGTTTACAATTCCAATGTTTACTGTTTCCAACCCAATAAGATATCAGATATACTTGCATTTACCCAAGAGAAATGCACAATGAAAAAAATACGTTTTGGTTTGTTTTTCAAGGAAAAGCTTCACTCTCTGTCTGGAGCCTGGCCAGAAGGACAAGTTATTAGGAAAAATCCTGAACAGGTCCCCAGGGATGATGTTTGACGTGCTGTCTTTGCTGGAGGAAGCCCCTGCAACCTGAACCAGATGGAGCTCTCCCTCACTGGTGCACTTGTCGGGATTGTAGGGAGATGGATTCCGACATAGAGAGGGTATGCTGCCGCCAGTCCCCGCAGCACTGCATAAGTACCATGGCGTACCATGGCCCGGGCTGCATGGAACGATATCTTTGCTCTTGATGAGAGCCAAACGCCAGGAGTGGAGCAGAGACAATGCAGGCACTCAGCATACAGACAATTTGTGTTGTGGTAGCATGGCCGCCTGGGTGTGGAAGAGTTGTCATAGCCTGCTGCTGTGTCTGGAAGATAAGGGACATATTTCCTGACCCCAGGGGCCCACTACACAGGCTCCAGGGTGCACCACCTGGACGTGTAGATGTTGGTAAATAAACAATGTGAATAAACATTATTGCATATAGTTTAAAAAGGTTCCCCTTTTTTATATAACAGATGTTTGCCCCACCTTTCTTCCAGTTGTTCAATAATACACACCTTTTGGTTAGAAAAATATTTCTTTTGGATATTGAAAAAAATGCAAGTGACAGTGCTTCGTGGTTTGTGTTCTGCCTTACGGCTATTATGTAGCATCTTCTTGAGGGTTCTCTGGATTAAGGTTTCCTCGGCCCTCGAAATAAAAGAAGTCTTTACGACTATGATTTGGGTTTGATTTGATTTACATTCCATAACCCAAATAAAACTCAGGATTTATAATGCCATCCCATTGCAATATAAATAAGATGGTTGTTTATGCTTAACTGTGTTCCAGCCCAGATAAGTCACCTCACCTGTATTACCTGTATTACATCATGACGGGGGTCAAAGATCCTCAGGGAAGGGTGGACAAGAAAGTGAGGGTTAGGAGTTTTCCACTTTTTTTCTTCTAAACCAACAGCAGAGGAAAGAGAGAAAGTGTGAAAAAGTGACTTACAAGAGACCAAAAGATCCACTAATTTAACAGATCTTAGAACCAATGTCATTGGTGCCTGGTTAGAATTGGGAAAGAGAAGGTTTTCCTCCAAGATAATTGTGTACCTTCTGCTACACATTCAGCGTATTCTTTAGAAAAGGATTTGTCATGCATTTTTCAACTTTTCTTAATAAAATTGACCACAACTGAGCAGGCTGAGTGGCTAAGCGTTTACGAAATAAAAGTAAAAAATAAGTAAGGGATCAGTTTAAAATTGTTAAAAATAATTATTAGTGAATCATTTTAGCAAATGGTGATACACAGAAGTATAATTCCAAACCGGTGTTCGTTGCAATTAAGAAATATCAAACCATATTTAATGATGAAATATAAATAGGCCCACTTCAGGGATCAGGTTCTGGATGAGAGGGCATTCCCAAAAATGTTAGTTTATTTCACAAGGTCCATAAATTCAATTGTATTTGCTTCAGGTTGTACCCTTAGGCAGTGGTACTACTTAATTCTCCCTCACTTCTCGACGCTGAACGGTCACATGGCCAAAACTTAAGGCCCCTCAAATACAATAGCTGACCCCGGCGGGTGTCCCACCAAACCACACCAAAGTCAAAGAACCAGCACCGCTGATCACAAGAAACAACATCAACGAAGGGCAATACTCACTCTGAATTCAGACTGTGTTCGAGGACGGGAGACACCTTCGGGAGACACCCTCAGTGTACAGAGTTGGGCTCTTTATAAGTTCACTATCCAACGGCGCTCATCCCTGCCCTCCTGACCCGGGACTCTGTCCAGACGCATCTCTGCCCTCCTGACGCGGGACGCTGTCCAGACGCATCTCTGCCCTCCTGACGCATCAACAATGATTATCTCTGGGGGTGAATCAGTTGTTTTTCCAACACAGACTTCAGAGTGGTAAAATGTACAAGTTTTAACATGCACACACTCACTCATGTGACGCAGGGCTGCCAACTCTCACGAATTGGCCATAAGACACACCAATTTCTCACGCTGCATCCCCGTTTCTCACCCTGACTTCTTCGTCTGAGAAAGAAAAAAAGATTGGTCCTTAGATTGGCAAACACCACCTTACTATTAGTTAAGCTTTCAAGATATCTTTGTTTCGGGGAATGGGTTGACCTTTTTTAACCGATGATTAGTGCTTCGCACTTGGTTCTATGTACATCCTTACTGTACCGACAGTAATATTTAGTTTGACATTCTTCTGACAAATGTACTTATTGTAAGTCGCTTTAGATAAAAACGTCTGCTAAATGCCCTACATGTTAATGTAAATGACTGAACAAAGCAGAAAGGTTTCATCGTGAACTCTCTGTTCTGTTCCCATCCGTTTTGTTTTCTCACCCTCCCTTCCTCGCGTCCTTGCTTTCTCTTGTTTTTCTTAGTGCTCCTGTATTCCTGTTTCCCTCCCCCTCCTCCCGGTTGAGTCTCGTTCAGTCAGTTCCCATCACATGATGACAGCGCTCGTTTCTTTCCCTCTAGGGAAGTGGGAACCGATGTCCAACACCACCGCTAGCACCTCCGCCCTCGGGCACAGCCAGCAGCTCTTCTGCCCTCTGCTGGCGGCCATGCGCGAGCACGCCCTCAACAAAAACCCTGGGGCCCCTGGTGGTGATCGCAGGGAGCTACATCCTGTTTGGGGTCAGCCTGAGCAAGAGGCAGACCAAGAGGGAGCAAAGTGGCAGTGAGCTAGCCGGAGGGCTGATAGAGACGGGGGTGACGACCGTCTAGACCCCTCAGGCTACGGGTAAACCTTGGTTCACGCGGCAAACATCCACTTCGTTCTTTACTCGGATGCCTGCGCCTCCGGTGTCGCTCCCTACGTGCCCGAAGCACCCCAAAAATCAACCTGCTGTCCCAGAGCTTCACCAAGATGGTGACGTCGGTGATCGCGGCGTTCATACTGTGCTGGGCGCCGTACCACATCTTCTGCCTCATCGAGGTGTCGGCCCACTACTCGCCCCAGAGGGTGAAGCTGGTGGAGGTGGGGCTGCCCTTTGCCACCTTGTTTGCGTTCCTGAACCCCGTGTTGAACCCCATCCTCTACGCCTTCAGCTGCCCCAACTTCTGCGTGCGGATCCGCCACAGCCTAGGGGTGCTGCTCGAAGGCCTGGTGGAGGAGGGCGGGAGCAGAGGGCTCGGCAGGTCGATGCGACAGAGAAGGGGGAGCGTTCGAGACACGAACCTCACGTGAACCTCCGGGATCACCAAACCATTCAGGGGAATCATACCTGGCCCCGCATTCGCTTGACTCGCCTTCCCCTCCCCGCCCTGCTCGCCCAGCTTACAACAAGGACTAAAGATGCCAGTGCTAGGACCAAGTGGAGCACAACGTGGCTCTCTGAATGATAACAGTTAAATGGACTGCATTTATATAGAGCTTTTCTAACCTGTGGCCACTCAAAGCGCTTGAAAATACTGCCTTACATTCACCCATTCATGGACACATTCACACACCGAAGGCGGTGTCAGCCACGCAAGGCTCGTCAGCAGCAGTTGGGGTGAGGTGTCTCGCTCAGGGAAACCTCGACACTCAGCTAGGAGGAGCCGGGGATCGAACAAACAACAGACTGATTCGCTCACCTTACCATCACCCATGACTTAGCAGAAGCTACGGTGGCCTGTACTGCCATGTAGTTGGTCATAGCTTCCAACTAAGACAGTCATTTTGATTACACATTTAAAATATGTCCTCTCTAGACTATTTTGTCGATTCTGGGCTACTGTAGCTTTGTGTGTCCCTATTTAGATATAAAGGACTATATCTAAAAAGGATTTTTATTCAATTCTTATTATCATGGATTATGCACTAATTAAAACATGCTTATGAATATTATATTACATTTATGCCAAGTCCATTCCGATAGATGCTGCTAAATCCTACATACTGCACCTTTGATCATTTGCTGACACGTACTGAACCACTCCCCCAAAACCAGCATTTTCACTTGTCTAAACAGTAAGACAAGTGAAACTTGTAATTAAATTAAATTCTCCCTTGACATCCTGTCACTACATGTTATAAATGACTGATGGTGATGTTTACAACTGCCTGAAGCCCTGGCTCTCAGACAAGTTCCTAAATAAATGAACTGAAAATAAACAGCTATTACCACCTGAATCAGGGCGTGGATTGGCATGTCCCTGGCTGTCGAAACTAAAGTTACAGTCCTGAATGTAGTTTGGGCAGTTTGTGTGTTGTTGGAAATTGTTTACAGTTTTTTTCAATTGCTTAAACACTATAGACACATGCTTAGACCAAAGTAACACAACTTGAAGTTTTTGTTACTATACCTTAAACACATGTAACCATACCTTAAACAAAAGCGCTGCTTTGCACTTTAGTTGCTATTGTGCAACACACTTGCTCCTGCACACTACACACTATTTCAAACATAAGACACTTCGTTAAAAAATGACGTCTCAGTATATCATTGGGAGAACACATCTATTCAAATACTAAACACATTGGGTAATTGAAAATACTTAAATACACACCTCAAAACACTTACTTACAAAACTGAACACCTATCAGCCAGCTACAAAAAGGTTCAAGGGCAATTGTGCACGTCCCGGGGCAGCGCGGAGGAAATATATCATTGTGTGCCGCCATAAGCCTTCGAGAGCAACTGCACCATCATGCAAAAATAGGTCCCTACAATACCCAACATATCATCACACTTCTAGATGCACTTCATGATTTGAGCCGTAGTCGGGTTTAATACAGGAGTGAATGGGCTGCTGGAGCACCAACTCTGAACGTGTGTGTGGGTGTGTGTGTGTGTTTGTGTGCGATGTGTGTGTGATGTGATGTGTCTGTGTGGGATGTGTGGGATGTGGGTGTCTGCGTGTGTGTGTGTGTGTGTGTGGGTGATGTGTGTGTCTGCGTGTTGTGCGTTGGTGAGTGTCCGTTGTTTGAACACGTTTTTGCAAAACTTGCAAACAACAAACACAAGCAAAGTATTTTCAATTACCCAAGGTGTTTTGTATTTGGAATAAATGTGTTTTTTTTACAAGGTGTCCTGTGACAGGGACGTATGACACAAAACCTAACAAACTAAAACGTATGAATACACACACACAGACACACACACACACTCACACACACACACACACACACACACACACACACACACACACACACACACAAATCCAACTGCCTTCTGTCTCTGTTACACAACCCCAGATCTATGTTGATGTGTATTTGGTATGAAGGTCCTCTGTGTAGTGCTGCAGTATAGTGAGTGGTTATGAAACACGTAAACGGTTATTGTTGCATCTTATTTTCACAGGCGCGTGTGTCTGGACCAAAAAATAACAATTTAAGCAAGGTACATTTTTGGTGTGTGGGTGTGGGGATGGGTGTCCGTGGGTGGGTGTGTGTGTGTGTGTGTGTGTGTGTGCGATTACATGAGTGCTTTGTGCATTTATTTTGAATGCAATAAGCAAAGAACAGCATTCTGCCCTATAGTGCAAAGAGGATTTAGGACAAATCGACATCAGCGTCAGAACAGAGCAGAACCAGGAGAGAGAGAGAGAGAGAGAGAGAGAGAGAGAGAGAGAGAGAGAGAGAGAGAGAGAGAGAGAGAGAGGGGGAGGGAGAGAGAGAGAGAGAGAGAGAGAGAGAGAGAGAGAATAACGATGGGATTATTTTACAATTGTGAAAATGTGCATGGTGGAAGCTGTGCTTACGTGTTGTTGAGGCAGAATTGACAATTGAACATATTATGTATATATTTTTGGATAAATCTTTTTTTGTTAATGAAGTATTAGAATTCCAGGTGACTGGTTAGGTTAGCGTGACCTATTCTCCTGCTACCATCAACCAGTGGCTCGTGCATGTGTGTGTGATGTGTGGTGTGTGTCTGCGTGTGTGTGTGTGTGAGTGTGTGTGTGTGTGTCTGCGTGTGTGTGTGTGTGTGTTTTTGTGTGTGTGTGTGTGATGTGTGTGTGTGTTTGTGTGTGTGTGTGTGTGTGCGATGTGTGTGTGATGTGATGTGTGAAGCGTGTGTGTGTGTGTGTGTGTGTGTGTGTGTGTCTGCATGTGTGTGTGTGTGTGTGTGCGTGTGTGTGTGTGTGTGTGTGCGATGTGTGTGTGATGTAATGTGTGAAGCGTGTGTGTGTGTTTGTGTGTGTTGGGGGGGATGTGTGTGATGTGTGTGTCTGCGTGTGTGTGTGTGTGTGTGATGTGTGTGTCTACATGTTGTGCATTGGTGAGTCTCCATCCGTGCGCAGAGTGACGGAGGAGAGGAATTATGATCAGAGCGAGGGAGAATGTAACGTGCACATAGGCAGAGGGTTTATAAAGTAGGGAGGAAGAGGGAGGCGGGGGTGGGGGGCGGGTGATGAGTCGGGGGGGTGAGGGTTAAGCAAAGGAGGAGCAACAACAGGAGATCTCCCGGTAATCACGCTGCCGCTGAGTCCAGCGCCGTTGAGGAATAAAGTGAAAGAGGGGATAAGAGCGGGAAGGGGCAGCAGATCCCATTTGTGCGCGCGTGTGATCCGCTCTGCCACCATGAGCGAGGCAAGGAGCGCGTTGTCCACAGACGTCCCGGAGGGCAAGCTCGTCAAAAAGGTATGTTTGGCTGGTGGTGGTGTGTATGGGTTTGTGTATTTCATTTGTGTGTGTGTGTGTGTTTCGTTTGCTGGTTTGTGTCATTTATTCGTTTTTGGGTGCGTGTGTGTTTGTGTGTGTGTGTGTGTGTGTTTGTGTGTGTGTTTTTGTGTGTGTGTTTTTGTGTGTGTGTGTGTGTGTGTGTGTGTGTGTGTGTGTGTGTGTGTGTGTGTGTGTGTGTGTGACAGTGCGTGCACAAGCGTTGATCACTTGGGTCCGACCAATGTTTTTGCTGGGACTTCTCTGACCTGTTGAACTAGAAAGATCCCGCCCCCTCATCCACTGTGTCACCCCTCCTTCTCGCATCGTATGGAACTCAAACCTTCAATCCACGTCCAACCAATCCATTATCCCTGCATCCGACATCATCTCCCCATCCAACCTCTTCTATCCATCTTTTATCCAACCATCCATTCATTCATCTATCCATCATCCATCCATGTTGATATAGTCCTAGTATTCATCCATCCAAGCATCCACCCATCCATCCATCCATGCATTCATTCATCTACCCATTCTTGCATCTCTACACCCCTCCATCGTCCATTCATTCAGCCCTTCACCAATCTATCTATTCATCATCCATCTTTCATTCGTCCATCCTTATCCATCATGTATTCACTCAGCCATTCCTTACTCTTCATCTTATCATTTTTTCTTTCAGTTCCCCAATTCATCTATCCAATCATCCAAGCCACACAATTGATCCATTCATCCACCCTCTTATCTATCTATCAATCATCGATTCATCCTTAACCGTTCATCCATCCATCCATCCATCCATCCATTCAGCCATCCATCTATTATTTATAAAATAAACATATGTTATCTCTCTCTCTCTCTCTCTCTGTCTCTCTCTCTCTCTCTGTCTCTCTCTCTCTCTGTCTCTCTCTCTTTCTGTCTCTCTGTCTCTCTCTCTCTCTCTCTCTCTCTCTCTCTCTCTCTCTCTCTCTCTCTCTCTCTCTCTCTCTCTGTCTCTCTCTCTCTCTCTCTCTCTCTCCCCGCTTGCCCCTCTCTCCCAAGGGTTCCTTTAAGAAGAAGATCGACTCCTTCCGGCGCTGGAGCTCGGTCAGTCTGAAGAGGTCCCCGCGGGTCAAAGCAAAGACCTCCAGCCTGTCCTGCGACCCAGAGGAGCCCTGGCTGCCCGAGGGCCACCGCAGGACTCTGAGACCCATCGTGGACTCTGTCTTCGGACAGGTAGGACGTCACGGATTATTGCAAAAGTTGCTCGACGGAGAAGACGTGGGGAGGCAGTAGCTCAGGGGGTGGAGCGGGTTGACTTGTAACCGGAAGGTTGCTAGTTCGATCCACGGCTCCTCCTAGCTGGGTGTCGAGGTCTTCCTGAGAAAGACGCTTAACCCTGTCGGCCCTCGACGGCTGTCGCCCTGCGAGGTCGACTCCGCCGTCGTTGCGTGTGAATGTGTGCGTGAATGGTTGTAAGTCGCTTTGGATAAAAGCGTCAGAAAAATCCCCTAAAATGAAACTGTTTCTATCCACACCTGTGTGTATCTTTTTGATAACGCACACAGATATTGACTTGCGTTTTTTTCGAATGAGTCGATGTAGGAGAGTTATCATGATGAATGTCTTAGCTACATTAAAGTTGCAGGGCACCATCTGCACAACATGAGAAGGTGAAGCCGCGATACACAGAATTCATTTATTTGGCTCTAAATTGGTGTTTAAGTAATGACGTTCATGGAGCCTTTTAAAAATTCTCCCATCGAAAGTTTCTGTCTGGCCTATCACCAGCATGGCTAAGGCATACTCAGTCGACTAGTAGTGTCTGTTGGTGCGCTGCCATACCGTTATCAAACAGAGCCATGATTAATGGCCTGAGCCTCACCTGGGTTTCTCTCTGGTGAATAGGGTCAGATATACGCCGAACAGGAAGGCTTGTGTTTGACTGACAACAATCAACAGGGAAGTAGTTATTCTTGGATCTTCTTGTCATGGTTCTGATGTAAAATTGGGGGGAAAAATGGAATCATTTACGTATAGACCTTTTTTTTTGGCATGAATAGAAAGGAACTAAACAGTCTAGACTTTGTATAATAATCATAAAAAATTTATCATTTTCTGCAATCTTCATTCAGGTAGTTATCGGACTAAAATTGTTTTTTTATGTTTCAATTCAAGAGGGATTCGTGGATTTGTATCTAAAAACAGATCCTTGATACATCTGTTTTGAATATGCACACCTGCTCGCTTCTGTAAAACACAGTAGGCCAACATGAATGTAGACATGTTCCCAGTCTGGTCAGTATGCAGGACGTGTTTGATGGATTATAAGTCTTATGTGTTGAGTAATGTATATGCACATCTGGACACTTGTATCACCAGAATGACGTTTTAACTGGGCCACATGGAAAAGGACTTATGTGCTCTTCTTTTGACACCCAGTGACTCAAATGGTTAAGCTTTGGCCTCATATGGAGTCATGTGTCATACTTTGGGATGCAAATAGTTCCTGTATGCAAAATTCCTACAATGCTTGCTTGTGTTGTGGGAGTGTTGAGCTGCTGAACACATTGACAAATACATTCGACTAGTGGTTACATATTTGTTTCTTGTACGTGGGAAATCTATATCCTGAACAACAGCTGGAACACGAGGCACAGCGGGGGGATGGATTAAGAGCACAGAGTGAGGGAGGGACCAGAGATTGATTGGAATGTAAAGGAAGATTAGTGGCGTAAGATTAAAATAGTGCAGGGGTAAGATATTCAGTTAAACGTGCGCACGCTGAAGTGAAAGTTTGCTCTTCAGTTCTTATTCTTCTTCTCTGAATGAACTGGGGCCCAAAGCTAAACAGCCTGCTCAACAAACATTCAAGTATTCAAATATTGTAGGGGCCTCGACGCCTCATAGCAGATATCTGAGAAGAACAGGAAGCTGCTGGGGAATAATCTCCACTCTGAACGGGTTATTGAAGTGGGTTGTTCTGCTTTTGTGGTCAAGCTGTTACCAACAGTCTATCCTTATATGATTTAGAAAATTGAAATTGCAATTTGCAGACAGACAGACGGACACAGCACACACGCACACACACGCACACAAACAGACAAAGGAATTACCCTCCGTTTGGGGATAGGGACAGACAGAGGGAATGAGATCACCAAATCTATGACAGCCCACCCAGATATCTATTTGTGTTTTTATCGGGACAAACACAGAGCGAGAGGTTACATTTAAACCCTCAGCCGTTGCAATCACACAACTCATTCCTGGATCAGATTGGATTTGTTTGAATCGTGTTGACAATGTCTTCCTGCCCCTCTCTCTCTCTCTCTCTCTCCCCCCCAACCCCCCCCCCCCTCTTACACACTTATTGTATGTTGTACATCAGGGGTCTCAAACTCGCGGCCCGGGGGCCAATTGAGGCGAATGATATTGTGTGGCCCCCTACTTGACATCAAAGTTCAGTGTTAGTGCGGCCCGCGCGTTGTTGTCAGACGCAAATTTTTGCTGAGTGGCTGGCCACGCTTTTTTATCACTTGTGATAGGGTGACCAGATGTCCCGGTTTTGCCGGGAAAGTCCCAATTTTGAGTCGCGTGTCCTGAGTCCCGACAAAAGCCGAAGGACGCTAAAATGTCCCGGTTTCCACCAACCACTATGAAATGTCCCGTGTTGTCAGCGATTAAATAGCCAACGTGATCTAATTATAGCCCAATCATTAACTTAAATTGGGTCAGTTACGCTCCTTTTTTTTGTGGACTACTTGATGCCGCCCAGCCTGACCCAGACTCTACCTCCAGCGGCCCCCTGGTAAATTGAGTTTGAGACCCCTGTTGTACATCCTTGCACTGAAAAATAGTAATTAGCATTGTGTAGCGTCTTATCCTAGCTAGCTTTGTTGGATACAGGGTCAACCTAGCGATTGTTAGTGCTCGGCACTTGGTTCTATGAACACCCTTACTGTACCGATAGCGAAATATTGTTGTTTCTCCTTCTTCTGACAAATGGGCTTATTGTAAGTCGCTAAAAGTGGATAAAAGTATCTGCCAAATGCCCTATATGTAAATGTAAATTTCATTGGTCATGTCCAACGATATAGTTTGGACACATCAAGCCTTCAATGACTAAATGAGCAACTAGGAAAATTGAAGTCACGGATCACAGATGACAAAACATGTGCGTTGACAGATTAAGGTAAAGCACATTCATGGTGGAGTGGCGCAGCTCTCTGATATACCATGACATGTGTTACGGGCCATAGGAGATGATGCTGTGAGTTTGTTCTGTTAATGCATCCTTCAGTAAAGAGGCTTAATTGAGACTTATGTGGTTCCATTGCGTACTAATGCACAGATCTCTGACAATCTGTGGCCCCTAGTCTGCTGGGGAAGGAAGCAGGGATCTGAGAAAAACACACAATTTAAAAACACTAAGACAGTAAGACAGTCAGACAGACAAACGGAGAGACAGACAGACATACAGACACACACACACGCAGTCACACACACACACACACACACACACACACACACACACACACACACACACATACACATACACATACACACACATACACACACACACACACACACATATGCACATTCACACACATATACATGCGCACACACACATATACACTCACACACACACATAAACACAAACATGTAAACAATCACACACACACACATATGCACATTCACACACATACACACATGCACACACAGGCATGCATTTAAGCATTCACACAAACACGGACACACACACAGACATTATTGATCGGTCGACATACCAATGTTTTTTTCTAATACATTAACTTTATGGTGCAACGATACTGACCGAAACTAGCAACCAGTCATCACCTCCCATGTGGATTTGATCTGACATTTATTCTTTGTTTGATGTTGCTTGTATTATTTTACAATCATCCCTTGCCTGTGGCTTTTTTTTTATCTTTGCTGTAATGGAACAAGATTGACCTGTTTGTGTGTGTGTGCATCTGTCACTGTTTGTGTGTGTTTGTCTGTGCGGTTTGTGAATAAGCGTGCCTCCCTATTTACCCAAAGCAAACCAAGCACTGCAATGCATTTGCCCTCGACTGCATGTTTTGG
>NC_136935.1:49752917-49755417 GCF_949987615.1 Pollachius pollachius | reverse complement strand
ATTCAACCGCTGGCAGTGCCCTCTCTCCGTTTGGCTCCAGCCTCACACCAGAGGCGCTGGAACTAGGGGCGCCTGAAGGCCACTGCACCCCCAAGTTTACCGTCCTTATCCCTCCTTCTCCCATCTTCTCCCACCTCCTCCCGCCTTCTCCCTCCTTATCATCCCCGTCTACTCTAAGACTTACGGTAAAATTAGAAGGCCGCAGCAACGTTCTCAAGTCCATAAGTTGACTTAGGCCGATTTTTACTTACCCTCTTTACGTTCCCCCTTTCACCAGATTAAGTGTTTACTGTTTATTCCTCTCATATTCTCTTGTTCTCTCTCCCAAATCCCTAGCTTGATCAGTGCCCTGATGAATATGCATTCAGAATATCAGATGACGGAAGATACTATTACGCGTTAATCTACTCGATGATAAAATACAGAGAAGTCTTCATCAATGGAGGTTAATATTTGTATGAATTGACGAGAGTAAAACCACTTTGTATATAGACGATCCAAAGTCTTGTACTACACCTGCCAGGGAAGCTTTAGTAGAAGGACGAGTATGAAGTTGAAGGAGAGGATCTTCTTTTGTTCTCGCGGTTATTCATTTACACTCGCTCTCACTTCCTTCAGACAGAAGATGTGCTCTGTTTATTTACCTTCATTTTATGAATCGAATATGATTCCCCATGGTCCGATTCATCGACTTACAAACATGTCTGCGTATGTATAAGTACACAACATGTCACAGCTGGATTAACCTTCATTTGAGAAGCAGTAGAAAGCAGAAACTATGGAGAGATCATCTTGAAACGTAGGTGATTAGTTTTATTCGAATAAATACAGCAAAACAACTTTGATGATGAATATGATTCAAACTCCAGAAGACAGAACAGACGAGGAGAAGGTAGAAGTGCTCATATCGAGGCTCATTCAAGGCTTTGAATAGAGAGGCTGACGATAGAGCGATCCCATTAACATGTTGAACCCCTGAACTTCTGAGATGAGTCCGACGCCTCTGCCTCTCGCTTCCCGCTCCTGTTGGATCTGTCACGCCGACGCCGGGCGAGATGTAGCCGATCAATAGGGAAACCAATTTCCTAAACACGTCGACAGCGGCGGCTAATTGAGCGCCATTACCGAGGTGAAGGCTGGTAACGAGCTGCTCCAGGGAGCCTTTACATCCGCTCAGTGATTGGACGACCTTGGAGCGTGGTCTAGAGGGCAGAGTGCGATACACGGGTAATGCACACACTGTACTATAATGAGGAGGAACGTTGTGTGTGCAGTATGTTGAGGAATATGGAAACGTTGTGCCCTCTCAGGGTGAATAGAAACTCCAGGATGAATATAGAAGCAGCTGTTTAAAGAGAGGGAAACTACGTAACATTTTTGAGATTGTTTTACGCTGTACTTTTAACTGTGAAAGAAAAACTAAAACATAAATATTTGCTCTTTTCAACAGCAGTGGTTCTACAGTAAAGGTGATGAGATGGAGGATAGTGACAGGTTCATATCTATTACTTTTTATTAATCCTTTAATACACTTTGTTCCCCAAAATGTCCACAACAAAAAAAGACCAAAATTCCCCCGTGGGTAATTTTTGGTAATATCTTTGAGTGGGATGTTGGCCGAAGCTTCCATTACATTTGGCATCATTAACAACATTTGGCTTGGCTTAATTTATACTTTTCATAAAACAGTGAAATGCAAAAGTGTGTGTGTGTCTGTGTGTGTGTGTGTGTGTGTGTGTGTGTGTGTGGGTGTGTGGGTGTGTGTATGTGTATGTAAGTGTGTCTGTGTGTGTCCAATCAGGCAGACAACCACAACATAAGACAATGCGAGAGAAATAATCACAGCAGAAGACAAATTCAACCAAAATACCCCAACAGGCTAAGCCGCCATCATTTGTAATACCATTTACCACTATAATCCCCCTTTCTCTCTGCCCCATACCACTAATCCCAGCCTGTAGTCTCTCTGTTTAGAACCGGCATTCTGTAAATTGCATTGAAGGGGGGGAAAAAAGAAAAAACGATGTTTAGGTGTTGGTGTGTCCAATAGGGTTACATTGATTCTCAAACGCTGGGTCAGGGGGGATAAATATTAGTGGGTCAACGAAAATATACATTCAGCGTTTCATCGGCATGGGAAAGTATGGATAGCGTAATGGGATTAGGGCTGTGTGCTCTGGTCTGAGCTGCTGGTTTGAACACGCAGGTGGAGTTGCACGGTGGTGGTGTTTTCCTTGCTAATCCCTGTTGTAGTCCTGGCATCCACAGCCACTAGACACACCCTGCTGCTTTGACACAGCATGTACATGTGTTCTGTTGCGCAAACTGGCCACAAGTCCAGTTTCCAGATCTAGTTCCGCGCTGGGTCCCAAGGCAGTTGATACCCGTGGTAATCTGATGTTTCTGATGTTTCTCCGGAATTAGCTTGTTTGTTGATGTTAAATATCCCACATGCTGTTTGACGTGTGTGTGTGTGATTGTGCGTGTGTGTGTGTGTTTG
>NC_136935.1:49745417-49750417 GCF_949987615.1 Pollachius pollachius | reverse complement strand
AGCTTGCTAGTTAAGCGCCCCTGTTCTATGTCTACCCTCCTCGGTCTACACTGTCAGCCGACTTGTGTCATAGCTCTCTCTCTCTCTCTCTCTCTCTCTCTCTCTCTCTCTCTCTCTCTCTCTCTCTCTCCCTCTCTCTCTCCTCCCTCTCTCTCTCTCCCCCTCTCTCTCTCTCCCCCTCTATCTCTCCCTCCTTCTCTCTGTCTCTCTCCCTCCCTCTCCCCCCCTCTCTCTCTCTCCCCTCTCTCTCTCTCTCCACCTCCCTCTCTCTCTCCCTCTCTCTCTCCCTCTCTCTCCCTCTCTCTCTCCCTCTCCCTCTCTCCCCTCTCTCCCCTCTCTCCCCCTCTCTCTCTCCCCCTCCCTCTCCCCCTCTCTCTCTCTCTCCCTCCCTCTCCCCCTTTCCCTCTCTCTCTCTCTCCCTCCCTCTCCCCCTCTCTCTCTCGCTCTCCCTCCCTCTCCCCCTCTCTCTCTCTCGCTCTCCCTCCCTCTCCCCCTCTCTCTCTCTCTCTCTCTCCCTCTCTCTCTCTCTCTCCTCTCTCTCTCTCTCTCTCTCTCTCTCCCCCTCTCTCTCTCCCCCTCTATCTCTCCCTCCTTCTCTCTCTCTCTCTCCCTCCCTCTCCCCCTCTCTCTCTCCCCTCTCTCTCTCTCTCCACCTCCCTCTCCTTCTCTCCCTCTCCCTCTCTCCCTCTCTCTCTCCCTCTCTCTCCCTCTCTCTCACCCTCTCTCCCTCTCTCCCCTCTCTCGCTCTCTCTCTCTCCCCCTCCCTCTCCCCCTCTCTCTCTCTCCCCCTCCCTCTCCCTCTCTCTCTCTCTCCCTCTCTCTCTCTCTCCACCTCCCTCTCTCTCTCCCTCTCTCTCTCCCTCTCTCTCCCTCTCTCTCTCCCTCTCCCTCTCTCCCTCTCTCCCCTCTCTCGCTCTCTCTCTCTCCCCCTCCCTCTCCCCCTCTCTCTCTCTCAATCTCCCTCCCTCTCCCCCTCTCTCTCTCTCTCCCTCCCTCTCCCCAGTTTGACTCAGACGGTGACGGTCAGATCAGTCTGGGCGAGCTGAGAGAGGCTATGAAGAAGCTGATGGGAGAGCAGTTGAACCACCACGAGATCGACGAGATCCTGAGGGACGTGGACCTCAACGGGGACGGACAGGTGGACTTTGAAGGTGAGTGGACAGACAGGTGGACTAGGGGGGAGAGGACAGACAGGTGGACTTAAGGCGGGGAGAGGACAGAGAGGTGGACTTTGAAGGTGAGGGGACAGACAGGTGGACTAGAGGGGGCTAGAGGACAGACAGGTGGAATAGAGGGGGGGAGAGGACAGACAGGTGGACTTAAGGGGGGGGACAGACAGGTGGACTTTGATGGTAAGCGGACAGGCAGGTGGACTAGAGGTGAGGGGACAGACAGGTGGACGAGAGGGGACAAACAGGTGGACTAGAGGTGAGGGGACAGACAGGTGGACTAGAGGGGACAGACAGGTGGACTAGAGTGAGGGGACAGACAGGTGGACGAGAGGTGAGGGGACAGACTTTGAATGTGAGGGGACAGACAGGTGGACTTTAGAGGGGACAGACAGACAGGTGGACTTTGAATGTGAGGGGACAGACGGGTGGACTTTAGAGGGGACAGACAGACAGGTGGACTTTAGGGAGGGGGAGAAAGAGAGAGGAAGAGAGAGAGAGAGAGAGAGAGAGAGAGAGAGAGAGAGAGATGCAAAAAATACCCAAAAGTCTTCATAAAAACATGCAGTCACACACACACACACACACACACACACACACACACACACACACATGCACACACTGACACACGCAGAAAGTAATCTAAGAGTCTGTCCTGAATCCGCAGAGTTCGTCCGGATGATGTCTCGCTGACGGCCGTGTCTCAGCTCCGCCCACCCCCCCCCCCCCCCCGCTTTCACCTGTTACAGTCATCGGGTTACTGTTCATATATTATCCGTATGCATTTGTTCTCATAGCTCCCCTTCGTGTGCGTTTACTGTTGTGTCATGACGTTTGTACGTCCTGTAGTCATGGCGATGTGTTCTGTGTGAAAGGGCTCCTGTTGGAATCAGGTGATCGTTTAACAACACTGTGAATAGGATTATTAGACCTCAAAGGAGACATATTATACCACCAGGTGTGATTAGCCTTACAAGCCGTTTCGAAAATGCCGACTAGTGATGTCATATGGGGAAGATTTTCGAAATGGCTTTTAAGGCTAATCACACACACACCTGGTGGTATAATATGTCTCCTTTAATTTCTGTATAATGTCACTACTAAATAATTAAATGTAAAATTAAATGTTGCCAAAACTTAAGAAAATTGAATGCCATGTGTAAGTGATAAAAGACTATATCTGGAAGAAAGTTTACCTGTATATGTGTATATTTTTGCTAACTTAAAGATTTTATGTTTGGTTTTATGTCTGCATACTTTAGGATTAATAAATTGTACATAGGCTTGACTGATAATAAATTTGGTGAGAACAAGTCTCTCGTTTCTTCACGGTATTTCTTAAATTTGAAATGGACTTCTGTGTAAACATTGTTTCATTAATTAATATCTAATTCTCAAGGTTTAAGCTGCAAGTAGACAGCCAAGTTTAGCTAAGTAAACTTTAGCTAAAGCAAGGTTCAAAATAAATATCTGTAATTGGGTTTATTAGTCAATAGTGTGCATTGCTATTACATAGTTTGAAAATATTATGAATATTTCAATATTATATAATCAGCAGAAAAAATACAGTACAAAATATAAATCAGGATCTCCTATAAGCAATGTGCCACAACTATCCATTGCAGTTATGTCACGACAGGCAAACTGTTCAACGCAGTGGACACTAGATGTCGCTGTTATCGAAGGCGCTTCAAGCGATGAAATGTGACGAGGCCTTCCTGTCACACAAATTGACCATATATGGAGCTCTATTGTGTGGCGGTGTAAAAGACTGTAACAAGCCATACACGTGTCAGGGCTATATGTGGAAGTATATAAACGGGTGTATAATGATGTAGGCCTACGTGTTTTCCCATGGAATGGCTTTTGATCTCAATCTAACATTAATGTAAATGTGTTATGTAATCACACACATGTGATTTATAATACTGATAATCAGAATATTAATTTGATTATTATTTAGTTGATGAATCATGATACAATCATGAAGTTAACTTTTTATGTCTAGAATCTTTGAATAGGCACTTTGATGTGTTTTTTAGGGTCCTTGTACAAAGTAAATTTGCAATTTAAATGGTAATTTAAAAGATGAATAGGCGATTAAGAGATGTTTCCGTTTGAGTCAAGAACGGGTAATCCCCTTTACGAACCCTTTGTGATCTTCGCTTCTCAAAATAAATCATTAAATCAGCTTTAGACATCGGTGGGCGTGGTTTAGAGGCAGGGGGCGGACGGTCACGGCTGTCAATCTGGAACCACTGATGGGCTGTCTGCAAAGAGTTTAACTGACGTCACTTATAAGTACACCGTCGATCGAGGGAGAGCTTTACCATCATTTTATACCTTCATATTGTTTGTGGCCATGCAAAATAGATATTAAATCGAAGCATTTAATAGGCCACAATTCGTGACAAATGAGTACTAATATGCTTTAAAAAAAAAAAAAGGTTGGATAGTCTTTAGAAATAAAGTCTTTACAATAGAGCAGGGGTTCTGAAACGTTCTTGAATTGTTGAAATGTTTTATTCAGCGAACGTGTCCAATTTAAACCTTGTTTTCTTTTAAACACGTATTTTCCCTTCCATCGGATGCCTGTTTATTCACAACCTTCTTTTTGCCCTCCCAGCAGTTCCTCTGGAAGGAGCGATCTCTACGTGGTGTTGAGGTACTTTCTCGGAAACACAATCAGAATCATGAACAAAATTACTTTTATTAAATCTCATTGTACAAGTACACAAGAGTAACATTCTAAGGCATTCTTCCTCAACAGCCACATAGCAGCAACAATACAAGATAAAGTAAATTTACTTTCCCACTTCTGACATTTATTTTTACTCATCTTTATTTATACAGATGAGTAAAAATAAGTTTCAGAAGTGTAATGTGATCAAGTGGCAGTGGTACTAGTCCCGGTTGATTCTAGTGCAGAAATACTGTGCAATTACAGAAAAATAGGTATTTAAATAGTCTTTAGTGTTTCTGTAGTCTTTCTTATAGCCTTTCTGTTTCCCTGGTGATCGATGTCCTCAAGCCTCTCCGTGACAGATCGATCAAGCACAGGAGTGTGTTCAGTGTCTCATTCCCCGGAGATAGCCCCCCCCACACACACACAGACACACACACAGAGACACAGGAAGCCATTCCAGCCTGTGGCGATCAGACTTCTCACCTCCTCACCCTGACTGAGATATGCTGGCCCTTAGACCTGCTCTAACCCCGTAGCTGATCTATAATTTATATCTTCAACTCTGCCCTACTTACTCCACTGGAAATATTGTTGTTGTATTACTCAATAATTCATCTGTGCACTTCACTGTCTATCTCTCTATTTTTAGATTCCGGTACTCAGCAATTTAAGCTGTTATCATAAATTGTACATGTGCAATTGTCTTATACTGCATATCGTAGTATGATATACAGAATTGTACATATTTCTTGTTTCGTATTTTCAATTTCTTATACATTTTCTGTGCTAACATATGTTCATATTCTACAATGGGAACCACTGTAAAAAAAAAACAACTTCCCCAAGGGGATCAATTTCCTATCGTGATTCCAATGACGTGTGGTGGCGTCCGATCTTTCTCCAGGTGACCAGGACTCCTTCAGGGAGGTGACCAGCTGTTTTCAGACACCTCCACGTCACTGGGGCTGTTTAATCACCGTGCCACCGCATGGTTATCGTAGAGCATGGCAGCTGGGGCGTAGGAATGAGTTTAACATTGGGAGAGGGGGGGATACATATCGGAAACCTGACCGTCCGTTAATGGTTTGTACAGAAATATGTCTGAAAAAAATTCACAAATATATTTTATTCTAGTAAAAAGATAC
>NC_136935.1:49740417-49742917 GCF_949987615.1 Pollachius pollachius | reverse complement strand
TGTGTGTGTTTGTGTGTGTGTGTGTGTGTGTCTTTGTGTGTGTGTGCCTGTGTGTGCATCTTAATACACATGCATACGTGTGTGTGTGTGTGTGTTTGTGTGTGTGTGTGTGTGTGTGTGTGTGTGTGTGCCTGTGTGTGCATCTTAACACACATGCATACGTGTGTGTGTGTGTGTTTGTATGTGTGTGTGGGTGTGTATCTGTGTGTGTGCCTGTGTGCGTGCATTTTAACACCCATGCATACGTGTGTGTGTGTATGTGTGTGTGTGTGTACATTACATGGGCATCAACGTCACATGACGTGATTAGATACGTTGGGACCCTGGTGGTCGCAGTAGACTCTGCCAACGCACTCGCGTGCACGTGCGTGGACGCGCGCACGTGTGTGGACACGTGCCGGCTGCTTGCATGCTTAAGCCTTCCAACTGTTCCACACCGAAGAACCGTCCAGATCCTGACTCAAACGCCTGACTCCTGCGGTAACTCTGTTTCACTCCCGCGCACTTTGGTTCACGCTCATAAGACCCTCACTCCGCATGGTGTCTGCCTCATCTGTGTTGTTCCCCTGTAATCATACGTACACGGTACACGCCATACGAACGCATGCATGTGTATTTATATATAAGAATATTAAGTGTATTTTCTGTAGGCGGCACCTACAGAAATACACACAATACTGCACAGGAGATCAAAAGTCCTTCTCTCTTTTCCCTACTTTTTGAAGAATTTGATCTCCAAGGAGGAAAAATAATCCCTTTTTTGTATTCCGGACATGAAAGTCATCCAAAGTGGCGACAAGTGAATGGTGTGCACAAAGAAGATAATAAGACAATTTTGCACACACAGAGATGACCACAGTTACATCAGTGGGAGGATGAAAGGACCCCCAAGCAAGTCAGGGAAAAGCTGGAGGCACGACCTCTGAAGCAGGCGATACAGATGTGGGAACGTGCGTGGCTGACGGCTGGTTTCAGCAGCCTCAGCTGGCCCAGTCTGATTGCACTCGGGGGCTGGGTGAGGCCGCATACCTGTTGCACATTGAGCAATCAGTGTGCAACAGGTTCGCTCAGCCATCACCACACACACACACACACACACACACACACACACACACACCAGAGGGAGAGATCCTCTGCATGGCAACATGGAACAGGTCATGTATCATTTTCAACAAACCATTACGATCCATTTGCATTTACATTTAGCGAATTTAGGAGAACCTTTAATCCAAAGAGATTTACAATAAGAACATTTGTCAGAAGATAGAGAAACAACAATAAATAGCTGTCGGTACAGTAAAGATGTTCATAGAAACATGTGCCAAGCACACCGAACAAGCAAAAGTACTTTTTTGGAGTACCAGGACGCATAACATACAACAAGTGCGTAAGAGGGGTGTTTTTGTGGAGAGTTAGGGAGGGTAAGGGGTGGTGGGGGGTAAGGAGGGAGGCTATGCAGAGTCCAGGTGAACTCTGAACGAGAGTCTTGAGTCTCTCGTCCTACAATAAAACCGGTCTTCTCGGGGTACCCACCCTGCGTCCTTGTCTGATGGAGCCTGATCTAGCGTGTCCGCTTCCATCCGCAGCTCAGGGACTACAGAGGAAACACAGCGATACAAGAGGGCGCCCATGTTCAAAGACTGAGAGTGGGGCTCAGACGGCCGTGAGGCACGTTTCACGATGACGACGAGGGGATTCAGCCGAACGAACACGATGAAATGTGAAGAGAAATTGCAGTGCAGTTGATAGTGTGAAGCCTAGGCCAGGTTTTGGTGTGAATACCAACGGTGTGTTTGCGCGTAATATCTGTGTGTGTGTGTGTGTGTGTGTGTGTGTGTGTGTGTGTGTGTGTGTGTGTGTGTGTGTGTGTCTGTGTGTGTGTGTGTGTGTGTGTGTGTGTGTGTTATCCACGTGTGGGTAGGAGGGCGTGGGGACTGGTAAATATGAATTATGTGTGAAATGAGTGTTGGGGAGGGGGGGAGGGGTGGGGTGAACGTGTGATCCACTACTGACGCACTTTATCGTCTATACAGATCTTTTTTCCCTCCCTTCTGCACATCTGATACCTTTTTTTCCCACCCTCTCTCTCTCTCTCTCTCTCTCTCGCTCTCGCTCGCTCTCTCGTCACTTCCCTCATGTCTACACACACAAAGACCGAGTGAGTGCTCATCTATTCGGCGCGCTTCCAAAAACAGATCCGATGTCCCGCCCTTACACCCCCTTTATGAAACTCTTGCCATTTCTGGAGTGTGAGTGACAGGGAACCTGTCCAATCAAAGTCAGGCACTGCAGTTTTCCCATCCCCGGCCATGTCAGTGAGCCTACGAGCCAATGGTAACAAAGTGCGTCAGATGTCTTTCAATGTGCTCATCCTAATATAGGCATACGGTGAGCTATTGATTTTGCTGGGATTGTGAATTGAGTGTGTGTGTGTTTGTGTGTATGGATGCTTTTTCTGTGTGTGTTTGAATGTGTGGGTAGGGAAGGGGGGGGGGGGGGA
>NC_136935.1:49722917-49735417 GCF_949987615.1 Pollachius pollachius | reverse complement strand
CGCCCTTGCTGGAGGACTGGGGCTTGTTCTTGGCGAACCACCAGCGGGTCTTGGTGCTGAAGGTGGTGGTGGTGGAGCCGCCGATGGAGCCGGGGTCGGCCAGCGGGCACAGGGCGTAGTCCATCTCCCGCAGGAAGCGCAGGTCCTGGCCGCGGCGGTCAGCGGGCGAGGCGCAGATGACCTCGGAGGAGGAGACGCGCGCCTCCCGGAACCACTCCCAGACGGGGCGGGACTCGCAGCCACAGGACCAGGGGTTGGCGTTGAGGCGGAGGAACTCGATGCCCTGGACGTCCCTCAGGGCCTGGCTGGGCATCTCGGCCAGGGAGTTGTTGAAGAGGAAAAGCATGGTGACGCGGCCCAGGTCGCGGAAGGCCCGGCGGTTGACCTGGCGGATGCGGTTGTCGTGCAGCAGCAGGCGGTCCAGGTTGACCAGGCCGTGGAACACGTTCTCGGACAGCGTGCGGATGCGGTTGCCGTGCAGGAAGAGCTGGCTGAGGTTGATGAGGTCCGAGAAGATGTCGTCCTGCAGGAAGTGGAGGTGGTTCTCCTGGAAGGGATGGAAATAGATCGATCAGTTTCAGAGGGAAGCGATGTGATGCTATGAGCTTGTAAACACAATGTGTGCACGCGTGTGTGCCAGTGTGGTTCCGTCCATGTGCTCCATGCCAAGGGGGCAGCAGTAGGTCAGGAGGGCAGTAGGTCTGAGTAAGGCACCTCACCCTAACTGCTCCCGACGAGCTGGCTCGTCGGGAGTAAATGTAAATGCTCAGGGGTCTAACTGGTTGCCCCTACCTGCAGATAGAGGAACTGCAGGCTGTAGAGTTTGTGGAAGATGTTGTGGGGCAGGGCCTTCAGCCGGCAGCGGTGCATGTGCAGGCTCTGGAGCTTCTCCAGGCCCCGGAAGGCTCCTCCCTCCAGCCGGTGGAGGCCAGAGTTGTCTCCCAGGTCCAACTCCTCCAAGTCCCTCATCTCGCTGAAGGCCCCCCCCTCGATCCATGTCAGGTTGTTGGAGAAGAGCCACAGGACCTGTAGGAAGTGCAGGAGGGGAGAGACATGTTAATGCAGTGGCTCAGACAGGGGGGAGGAGGGACCGAGTTTGTCATAAAAAAGTATGAATTTGTTATTTTCTTATCTAAAAAATGTAAGGAAATGTCTTAAAGGGATGATATCATGCCACCAGGTGTGGAAATGCTGCCTATCTATCCATCATACATCGAGGTGGACACGCCCACTAGTGATGTCACTAAGGCACAGGGAAAGGCCGATTTTCAAACGGCTTGTAAGGGATAATCACACTCTCACCTGATGGCATGATATCACTCCTTTAATACATGCAGAATGTAGACTAAAAAGTTGAAACTGTTATGATAAGTTTTTTTTTATTCTAATTACTTTTATCGCACTTTATCGCAAATTTCTCTCAGAACTTTCTCCTTACCTGAGTCCCGAAACCAAATGAGCCAACTCTCAGTTCAGTGATCCGGTTGTTCTGGAGAAAGACGCGCTGCGACTCGTAGGGCACTCCGATGGGCACGGTGGTGAAGTTCTGCGCCTGGCAGCTCACGGTCATCGGCGTGGGGTAGCACACGCAGTTATGCGGGCACGCCGATGCCGGGTTGGGCTCGCCGAGGACCAGCAACACCACCAGCCAGAGAGAGAGGCCGCCTGGGGGAGAAGGAGGAGGAGGGACGTACCGGGGTTAGAATCTAGACGGTGCTGTGGAGGGGTAGACGCTCTCCATGGTTCAGGATGGTAATGCCAGAGATGGGTCTTAAGTAGTTCTAGTTTCTTTGATATGACTTTGTATTACTTATTTTGTACACTCATTCTAAAATAATATAGTTGCCTTTTTAAACAGCAAGCATTCGGACGCCGCAGACTTAATTAAACTCAAGCGCAATTGTCAGAGCCATTTGGAGCGACTTTTACGCACAGCGTTTATAGGGATGTTAAAGAAGACGTTGAATAATCAAATGTATGTTTAAGCTTTAACAATGCCAAAGCAATACAATAACCTCAAGGCAAAATCTATCTATCACTTCCCTTGACGTCTCTGTGGTTGCATGCTGTTACGGTTAAACACAACCACGTAGTCCTTTAACTCGAGAAGCAATCCCTCCATTGTGCCTCAATAAACTATAAAACTAACAAACTTCCAATGAATAACACTTGAAGTTGTTATTTGAGCTATTGCACAGCTCAATAACACAGTATAGGCTCCATGTAAAATAACACGTAGGCCTGTTTGTTATGAGATGCTAAGACAGACAAATCACAACCGAAAGAAAACTTCACTTACTTTTGCAATTGCGCATCATGGAGCATCGTCGGCTCCGAGAAATCATAGACGTTTCCATCCTGAACCAAAGCCACAAAGCGAGTTAGTCAGTAAGGGCGAAACAATTCCTGCTATCTCTGCTGCTGCTCTGGTTCCTTGAGTTCGGAGTGACTGGGACTGAGAGAGTACCGTTTGGTGGCTCCCAGACTCATATTTATACTGGGACTCCTCGCTGAGCGCCTACGGCAATGGGCTTCGTGGAATCTCCTACGTCACTGATCCGGGTCAAGAATGAGAAGAGGGGTGGCAAAAAAAACGGAACAGGGAGGAGCGATCCTCCTCGTGGGAAGGGCGGAGGGGAGGAGGAGAGAGGGGGTTCTGGAGAGGCTGTCATGGCTCCGTGCGCTCGGACGCAGAAAAAAAGAGAAAGAGGGAGGAGGGTGAGTGGGTTTTCTTCATTTTGGTGTGTGGTGATGATGGTGAGAAGCCGAGGGGCGGGTGAGCAAGGAACGGCAAGATGCCCAGTGATGATGACTGGGCTGTGTGGAGGAGAGCAATACAAAGACAAAGACGCGCGCAGGCGCGTAATACTTTTACTGGATTGCTTTCCTAGTGGCCGTTATGGTCTGCTTCCGGCACTGGGCTTCACTGTGGTGATAGGACTACAACAGGCTAGGGTTTTCTTTGATCAGGGGGGCTGGTATTATATGATCAAAACGAGAAGTAGGAAATCCCTTCAGTTTAAAGAAAAACATTACAGAGGCAAAGGAAAGAAAATACAGCAGTGATGGAGTTTCCTGTGGAGGCTGGCCAATTACGTTTTTCATCATTTGGTAACATGTACACCAGAAGCTGATGATGTACCCTTTGATGATGGAGTAAACAATGTGTCTCATTAATGACCACAAACGTTTGTGGGTGGGTTTGTGCTGGTGGGTGTGGGTGTGTAGGTCAGGCTTTCCTCAATTATTTGTAAATAATTTAAATCAAGATCTGAGACAATGCAAAAACGATCACCAAATGAATGTTTATCTAGTTGGTGGTCACACAATTGTTTAACTCTTAATGATACACAATCAAAAAATATTTTACTATTGTATTTAAGGTTTATTTGAATAGGGATGGATACAGAAACATTTATTATGCTTGAAACAGTCATATGATGTTTGCATCATAGTGTTTTTAGCCAACGTCAATTTGCGACGTAAATCAAGTCATAACCACCCCAGCCTCTCTGTCTGTGTTTTCAGTCTATTTCTTTAGATGTTAATGTTTGTACTGCACACAATTTGAAGATTTGCGCCAGTGAAACATTTACGAAACATATCAAAGGAATGCTCATAAACCTTGGCACCTGACACCTTTATCTCACCACTCAGATCCAGGCTGCATTCAGACCAACTCGGCACAGTGTGGATCAAATATTTAACACTTATCTATTATAGAGTGTAGGACCTCGTGAGATGGATGAGGAGGGTGAGGTCTTTTAAAGGCTTCCTGCGTAAGGTGTGTGTTACCACAGCAACCACAACCTGACGTAGCCTACATGAGGCTACGTTGTTAGCCCCGGCCGCTAACACCGCCCTTCCCCTGCTACTGGTAGATCACAGAAACACAGCCGACACGGTCAACCGAAACAAACTGAAAGTCAAGGGAAGTGTCAAAAGGTTTGGGATAAGACCCCTGGATGAGACCCCTGAGTTTTGTGGGGAGCTGTTGTGAATTTTATTTCTGGGCAAACATCATCACTGTAGGCACGTTTCTTTAAGATGACGATCAACAATACATGCTCCATTACAAACCTGGTATTATATCATGTGTTGGCTCTGATCAAGACGTTGGAATGGACAGTTACCATGGTAGGCATTGGTTACTGTTTCTACAGGGCTATCTCCACCTCTCCACAGGAACGCAGGCAGTAGTATATGCCAGTGATACGACACAGTGGCTGAACCGATGAATGATGCTTTGATTTCTCTGGGTGACACTGCGATGTGAAAACAATTATCAAGGTGTTTGTGTGTGTGTGTGGGTGTGTGTGTGCGTGTGCGTTTGTGTGTGTGTGTGTCAGTACGTGTGTGTGGTGTGTGTGTGTGTGTGTGTGTGTGTGTGTGTGTGTGTGTGTGTGTGTGTGTGTGATTGTGTGTGTCTTTGTCTGTGCGGGGGTCTGTGTGTACGTGTGTGTGTGTTAGTGTGTGTGTGTGTGTGTGTGTGTGTGTGTGTGTGTGTGTGTGTGTGTGTGTGTGTGCGTGCGTGTATGGAGTGTGTGTGTGTGTGTGCACGTGCATGCGTGCGTGTGTGCGTGCGTGCACGCGTGTACAGTTGATATGGTAATCTGATGTTTCTGATGTTTCACCGGGATTAGCTTGTTTGTTCGTGTTGAATATCCCACATGCTGTTTGTGTGTGTGTGTGTGTGTGTGTGCGGGAACGCGTGTGGGAAGCGCCTGCGTCTGCGTGTTCATCCAGTAAGTGCTTCTCAAACAACTCAACGTGCCAGATGGGGCATAAGGGGAGAAAAGGCAAGCAAGGAACTGTGGGTTGGCCATGGAGCAGCGCAGGGGCCTATAAATAAACAGACTGGAGATCCATGATTAGGGAGTGATTAGCTGTCCCTGTCCCAGAGCGACACGCAGCCCGCCACTGAGCGGCCCCTGGAAGGCCCCTGTGGCGGCTCTTTTGGGTCACATGCCGGGTAAACATGTGAGTAATGCAAGGAGGGGACGCAGTGTGTTGTTGTGTGTTAGAGTGTGTGTCTGTTTCTTCGTGTTTGGTTGCGTGTGTGTGTGTGTGTGTTTTTGTGTGAGTGTTGGTTTGTGTGTGTGTGTGTGTGTGTGAGTCGGGGTGTGTGTGTGTGTGTTTGTGTGAGTGTGTTTGTGTGTGTGTGTATGTGTGTGTGTGTGTATCTGTGTCTTTGAGTGTCTCTCAGTGTGTTTCAGTGTGTGTGTGTGTGTATGTTTGTGCGTGTTCTCACAGACGGTGATACTGAAACGGCCAGACGGATAAACATTACACAGACCTCACCTTCACACACACCCACACCAACCAGCTGTATTCTTCTTGTGTGTGTTTGTGTGTGTGTGTGTGTGTGTCTGTGTGTGTGTGTGTGTGGATGTGAATGAATATGATGGTTTTGTTTTTATGTGTTAATGAGTTTGTGTGTGTCTACATGCAGTGTGCGTGTGTTTGTGTCTGTGTGTGAGTGTGTTTGTGTGTCTGTGTGTGCCTGTTTCTGACTGTGTGTGTGTGTGTTTAAGTGTTTGTGTAAGTGCATGTGTGTGTGCGTACCTGTGTCTGTCTGGGTGTTTGTTTATTTGTGTGTTTGTGTATGTGCATGTGTGTGTCTGACTGTGTGTGTGTGTGTATGTGTGTGTGTGTGTGTGTGTGTTTCTGTGTGTGCGTACACGTGTCTGTGTGTGCCTGTGTGTGACTGTGCACGTGTGTGTGTTTGTGTATGTGTAAGCTCATGTGTGAGTGCGTGCGTGGGTGTCATGCATGCCCATTTGATGGTGGAGGCATGCATCATGGTGGTGACAGCCACAGTGCGTAGGCACAGACCTGTGAATGGCCGCTGGGTATGAAATGTCTTCCAGACGGGCGGGGAGTCGGCACAGCAGAAACACAAAGAGGCTTCCCCATGAACACCCCCTCAAACACGTCTGTGGGTCCCACTGGCCGCACTCTGTCTGTCTGATGCTGTGAGTGTGTGTGTGTGTGTGTGTGTGTGTGTGTGATGTAAGCGTGTGTGGAGCGTGTGTAGGACGGTGTATATATGTGTATGTGTACGTGTGTGTGTCTGTATGTGTGTTTGTGTGACTATATACAGTGGGGCAAAAAAGTATTTAGTCAGCCACCAATTGTGCAAGTTCTCCCACTTAAAAAGATGAGAGGCCTGTAATTTTCATCATAGGTATACCTCAGCTATGAGAGACAAAATGAAAAAAAAAATCTAGAAAATCACATTGTCTGATTTTTAAAGAATTTATTTGCAAATTATGGTGGAAAATAAGTATTTGGTCAATAGCAAAAGGTCATCTCAATACTTTGTTACATGCCCTTTGTTGGCAATGACAGAGGTCAAACGTTTTCTGTAAGTCTTTACAAGGTTTTCACACACTGCTGCTGGTATTTTGGCCCATTCCTCCATGCAGATCTCCTCTAGAGCAGTGATGTTTTTGGGCCTTTGCTGGGCAACACAGACTTTCAACTCCCTCCAAAGATTTTCTATGGGGTTGAGATCTGGAGACTGGCTAGGCCACTCCAGGACCTTGAAATGCTTCTTACGAAGCCACTCCTTCGTTGCCCGGGCGGTGTGTTTGGGGTCATTGTCATGCTGAAAGACCCAGCCACGTTTCATCTTCAGTGCCCTTGCTGATGGAAGGAGGTTTTCACTCAAAATCTCACGATACATGGCCCCATTCATTCTTTCCGTCACACGGATCAGATGTCCTGGTCCCTTGGCAGAAAAACAGCCCCAAAGCATGATGTTTCCACCCCCATGCTTCACTGTAGGTATGGTGTTCTTTGGATGCAACTCAGCATTCTTTCTCCTCCAAACACGACGAGTTGAGTTTTTACCAAAAAGTTATATTTTGGTTTCATCTGACCATATGACATTCTCCCAATCCTGTTCTGGATCATCCAAATGCTCTCTAGCAAACTTCAAACGGGCCCGGACATGCACTGGCTTTAGCAGGGGGACACGTCTGGCACTGCAGGATTTGAGTCCCTGGCGGCGTAGTGTGTTAGTGATGGTAGCCTTTGTTACTTTGGTCCCAGTTCTCTGGAGGTCATTCACTAGGTCCCCCCGTGTGGTTCTGGGATTTTTGTTCACCGTTCTTGTGATCATTTTGACCCCACAGGGTGAGATCTTGCGTGGAGCCCCAGATCGAGGGAGATTATCAGTGGTCTTGTATGTATTCCATTTCCTAATAATTGCTCCCACAGTTGATTTCTTCACACCAAGCTGCTTACCTATTGCAGATTCAGACTTCCCAGCCTGGTGCAGGTCTACAATTGTGTTTCTGGTGTCCTTTGACAGCTCTTTGGTCTTGGCCATAGTGGAGTTTGGAGTGTGACTGTTTGAGGTTGTGGACAGGTGTCTTTTATACTGATAAGGAGTTCAAACAGGTGCCATTAATACAGGTAACGAGTGGAGGACAGAGGAGCCTCTTAAAGAAGAAGTTACAGGTCTGTGACAGCCAGAAATCTTGCTGGTTTGTAGGTGACCAAATACTTATTTTCCACCATAATTTGCAAATAAATTCTTAAAAAATCAGACAATGTGATTTTCTGGATTTTTTTTTTTCATTTTGTCTCTCATAGCTGAGGTTTACCTATGATGAAAATTACAGGCCTCTCTCGTCTTTTTAAGTGGGAGAACTTGCACAATTGGTGGCTGACTAAATACTTTTTTGCCCGACTGTATGTGTGTGTGTGTGTGGGTGTGTGTGTACGTTTGTACGTGCGTGCGTGTGCTTTTGTGCGTATCTGTGTATGTGTGCGTGTGTGTGTGTGTGTGTACGTGTATGTGTGTGTACGTGTGTGTGTGTGTGTGTGTATGTATTTATTTATTTGTTTATTTAAAAGTCTACACACAGTATCAGAGCACGCATGTATGTGTGGGAGTGTGTGTGTGTGTGTGTCTGTGCGTGTCCCACGTGTGTGTGTGTGTGTGTGTGTGTGTGCGGGGGTGTGTGTGTGCGTGTGCCACGTGTGTGTGTGGGAGTGTGTGTGTGTGTGCGTGTCCCACGTGTGTGTGTGGGAGTGTGTGTGTGTGTGCGTGTCCCACGTGTGTGTGTGTGTGTGTGCGGGGGTGTGTGTGTGCGTGTGCCACGTGTGAGTGTGGGAGTGTGTGTGTGTGCGTGTCCCGTGTGTGTGTGTGTGCGTGGGTGTGTGTGTGCCACGTGTGTGTGTGGGAGTGTGTGTGTGTGCGCATCCTCCATGACTTTCCTTCTCCAGAGCTGAAACTCTCCTCCACGTATTCACCACCAGCAGACTCTCGCAGTAGCGTCCTCTATGGAATATCCCACCATTTACCAAGCCAATTACCGCCCATCCACAGCCCCTCCGGCCGCTGGCATTTCTCGCTCACACATCACAGCCTGCATCATCCCAGCCATCCACTGGCGCCCCATCAAGCAAATCACACATTTCAAAAATCTCCTCACCACCTACAAAGCACTCTGCTCCCTGTGGCTCACTCCCAACTCACTGATTTCCTCCACCATTACACCCTCATCCACCGGCGGCAACCTCCTCACCACCCCCGCCAGCAGCGAGAAATGAGCACCGAGCCCGGGAGGGGTAAGGGCTTCTCCACCACCGCTCCCTCCCTCAGGACAGAACTGCCTCCGCAAACAAACGCGTGGCTCCGCCTCTCCCTTCTCTGCCAGAGCGGCTGCCCTGGCACTGCTGTGCTTTTTCCGGAAGCGAAGCAGGGAAGGCCCTGGTCCTTCCTTGGATGGGAGACCAATTGGGGCTCTTTCCCGACCACTCTGCATATCCCCCCCCCCCGAACCTCTTACGCACTTATTGTATGTTGTACGTCCTGGCACTTGAAAATAGTACTTAGCATTGTGTAGCGTCTTGTCCTAGCTATCTCTGTTGTATACATGGAATGGGTTAACCGATTGTTAGCGCTTGGCACCTTGGTTCTATGAACATCCTTACTGTGCCGACAGAGATATATATTGTTGTTTCTCTTTCTTCTTCTAACAAATGTACTCATTGTGAGTCGCTTTAGATAAAAGCGTCTGTTAAAAGCCCTACATGTAAATGTGAAATGCTGTTAGAGGGGTCGGTGGGCCAGTAGGGGGTGCTCACCCCTCCGCCTTATGTTGTACCCCGAACGCCCCAGGACACAGCGAGGGGGAAAGAGCAGGGGCTTTCAGGTGAGACCCCCTGGTGGTCACTAAAGACCCCAAGCCGCTTAATTATCTCCTGCTCTCTAATTGGACGGTTTGGTTCCGCTCCTCTCCAGTAAGCGGTGGGCGTTCTGGTGTCTCGCTGAGGTGGGTGCTATACACTGGTGGTGGATAAGGTGTGATATTTCCCCCCCCCACACACACCGTATGGGTGAGGTGTGATGTCACAAACACACACACAAACACACACACCGTATGCATTTAAGCAGACCTGAAAAGCACAGAATAAAATGTATTAGCATATGATACACGTGAACCTCCTAAGATGGCGCAATTTGATTGGTTCGCCATCTCGGGATATTGGGCAATATCCCATGATTGAGATCTCAAACTCGTGTTATTGCGTGACGGTCGTCTGGTCACCCTATTAAAAATAAATAAACAGCTAATAAAAACAAATAAATCCCAGTAAAAAGTGTTTTCTTGGTTATTTTTGGAGTGTTCACGGTTATTTTTGGAGTGTTAGTGGGGAATAGCTATTCCTCACTATTCACGGCGAATAATTGTTGAGTATCATGTAATTATTAGTATTGTGTTATTAATAGTTCTTACCATTGGTGATTATGTATGTACCTATGTTCGGGGGTATGCCTTCGATTCTTTCCTTTCATGTTCTATGTAAAGAATAACACAATTATATTGTGTTATATTCAAACGCACATATACACACATACACACACACAAACACACAAACCTATGCACGACCACATTTGTCTCTCCCTCTCTCTCTGTATCTCTCTCGCTCTCTCTCTCTCTCTCTCTCTCGCTCGCTCGCTCTCTCTCTCTTGCTCTCTCTCTCTCTCTTCCACTCTCTCTCTCTCTCTCTCGCTCTCTCTCTTTTCCACTCTTTCCCTCTCTCTCTCTCTCTCTTCCACTCTCTCTCTCTACCCCCCCCCCTCCCTTCCATTCATTCCCGTCTCTGACGTCAGCGCTTTCGCTCTGCTTTGTGTTCACGTTCTTCCCACCATGCCGTCCAACTCTGGTAAACACATTTATTGTTTATCATCGTTATTATTCGTGCGGTATACTTTGTGCTCTCGAGCAATAATGACTGCAATAGAATACTCTTTTTGGTCGTTTTTTTTTAATCCGTCGACCTGTCATTGTCTGCGGAGTATCTTCAGCTAGCAGACACTGTCAGACACAGCTCAGCCCCCCCCCCCCCCCCGATTCCTCTACACAACTGTGTCTTTGTGATTAACAAACCAAGGTCCTAACAAGTTACACAACACACTACACAATGATTCACCCGAAAAAAAGAAGTTTTTCTCCAGACAGACACACACACAAACACACACACACACACACAGACACACACACACACACACACACACACAGACACACACACACAAACACACACACACACGTACACACAAATACGTACACACACAAGCACACAGACACAGGCATTCACAAAGAAATACACACACACACATACGTACACACACCTGTTACCTGTCCTCCAAGTATCTTGTGGCACATAGGGCCACAAACACACGTGTACACACACACACAAACACGTACACACACACACACACACAAACACACATGTACACACACACACACATACATACACACACACACACACAGACTCAGGCACTCACAAACAATACACACACACGCACACGCACTATATCCCAGACAAACTTAAGTGGATATACGTCATTTAGATACCACATCCCGATCAATAACACGTGGTCCTGTTTCATACATATTGGCTATAAAGGAAGTGATTGATCACTTCTGTAACACAGTTTGTGATTAGGAGTGTTCCTGTTGGTCACTTACATTTTCATTTTGGCCTGTGTGTGTATGTGTGAGTGCCTGTGTATATGTGTTTGTGTGTGTGTGTGTGTGTGTGTGTTTGTGTGTGTGTGTGTGTGTGTGTCTGTTTGTGTGTGTTTGTGTGTGTGTGTGTGTCTGTGTTTGTTTGTGTGTGTGTGTCTGTGTGTGTCTCTGTTTATGTGTGTTTGTGTGTGAGTGCCTGTGTGGGTTTATCTGTGTGTGAGTGTCTGTGTGTATTTGTGTGTATGTGTGAGTGCCTGTATGTGTGCATATTTGTGTGTGTGTGTGTGTGTGTGCGTGCGTGTGTGTGTGTGTGTGCCTCCATGTGTGCATATTTGTGTGTGTGCATGCTTGTGTATACATTTATCACAAGTGATGCTGCGTGTGTTTCCGGAATCACTCATCACTTCCCCTCCAGTGGATCAAACTCATTTTTTTCTCATTTCCCCTAATGGAGCCTCAGTGCACCCCGGTCCCATGGGAAGCTCAGCTTTCTAACTAACTGTGTGCTGACTGTGTCTGTGTGGGTGTGTGTGTGCGGGTGTGGCGGGTGTGTGTGTGTGTGTGTGTGTGTGTGTGTGTGTGTTTGTGTGTGTGTCTGTGTGTCTTAATGTGTGTGTGTGTCTTAATGTGTGTATGAGTGTGAGTTTGTGTGTGTCTGTCTTAATGTGTGTGTATGCATGTGTCTTAATGCGTGTGTGTGTGTGTGTGTGTGTGCGTTTGCATGTGTGCGTGCATACCTGTGTGTGCGTCTGCGTGTATGCATATGTGTTTATGCGTGTGCGTGTGCCTGTGTGTTTGTATATGTGTGTGTGTGTGTGTGTGTGTGTGGGTGGGTGTGTGTTCGTTTGTGAATGAAAGCAGCAAACGATACAGAAGGTGAAAGGAGACAATAAGAGAGCATTGAAGTTCAGGCTATGACTTTACAAACCTGCCTCATAATCACAGACATTTCCTGTTACTCTTCAGCCACTCAAGGTTAGCGGCCATCTCAACGCTGGCTCCCGTCTCTCCTTCTCTCCGCGGCCGTCAGGTTGTCTGCTGCTCGCCGTGTCCGTCCGTCCGGGAAAAATCGTTGCACTTTTTCTCAATGGAGAAGAAAACCCTCTCCGGCACCCACTGATACAAAACAGCGTGAGAGCGTCAACACACATTGATGTTCCACAAACGCTGACACACACACCCTCACTGACGCACGCACGCACACATTAATTAATGAAGTCTCAGGATGCACGGCCTGAGGTTATTTTTAGTGATTTGGGCCCCCAGCCTCCAGACAACCCACCTCTGTGTACACCCCCGTCCTCTTCCTCCTTCTCCTCCCCCGCCATCCTTCCTTTCCCCAGCCTTCTCTGCGCTCCCCCTCATGTATCTCTCTCTCTCCATTCATCTTTCCCTCACATCTATTTCACCCTTTCTCTGTCTCTCTCCATCCCTCCTCCCCTCCCTTTTCGCTCTCCCCCCCCCCTCTCCCTCCCTCCCTCTCTCTCCCTCTCTCTCTCCCCCCTCCCT
>NC_136935.1:49708499-49722717 GCF_949987615.1 Pollachius pollachius | reverse complement strand
TTCCTTATGAACAGGAAACGGGAGTGTATTATAGTCCTAAAAGTAGATCTTTCTGGAGATAATGTTTCCGGAGTGGATGTAGGCAACTGATGCCTACATCAGCCATATTATTTTTTTATAAAAAGCTGAAAACAGGAGTACATATGCCAGAAGGAGTTATTTCTGGAGATGAACCCGACATCCATTATCTTCTAAGACTAAGAGACCCATGAATGTATGTGTGCGTTTGTGTGTATGCATGTGTGTTTGTGTGTATGTGTGTGTGTGTGTGTGTGTGTGTGTGTTTGTGTGTATGTCACTCCCAGCTTCTCTACTTGTGTTCCTCAGCAGGAAATGAGTCATGACATCAAAAAACTGCAAGTTGTTATCTAGCCCTGAAATATTTTCGAGGTGAGGAGAATTCCAGTCTGTGTGCTTATGTGTGTGTCTGTGTGTGTGTGTGTGTGTTCTTGTGTGTCTGTGTGTCTGTGTGTGTGTGTGTGTGTGTGTGTGTGTATGTGTGTGTGTGTGTGTGTGTGTGTGTGGGTGTGTGTATGTGTTCTTGTGTGTGTGTATGTGTATGTGTGTACATGAGTACACCTTTGGGCGGTTGTGACCTTGGTGGGTCCCGGAGGAATACTCACGTTCCACAGCTGACCATCACGCTGCCGACCCTGTCGGTGAACCCGTAGGAGAACAGGCTGGGGACATCGTCATCCATGATCTCCATCTTACGGCCCTTGAACTCTCCGACCTCGTACAGGCAGACCTTGTGCTTCTCGGGGTCCTGGGGTGGTGGGGGGGGGGGGGGGAGCAGAGCAGGAGGTGTTTGGACGATGAGGAGGCCATACTCTTATTGTGTGTTGAAAATAGTACTTAGTATCGTGTAGCTTCTTATTCTAGCTTTCCATGTTGTATACGGGGAACGGGTTAACCTAGCGATTGTTGGTGCTTGGCCCTTGTTTCTATGAACATCCTTACTGTACCGACAGTGATATATTGTTGTTTCTCTTGCTGTTTCTTCTGACAAATGTACTTATCGGAAGTCGCTTTGGATTAAAGCGACTGCTAAATGCCCTGAACGTAAAGTGTTAATAAAGCCAATGGAGCCTGGGCCTGGGGAGGGTTTGATCTGCCCCCTCGGAGGGGAGGAAGAAGAGGGCGGCTAGGGAGTGTGTGATCTGCCCCCTCGGAGGGGAGGAAGAAGAGGGCGGCTAGGGAGTGTGTGATCTGCCCCCTCGGAGGGGAGGAAGAAGAGGGCGTCAGGCTAACCATGCGGCAGGGCCTGAAGGACAGCAGGTAGTCGTTCCTCTGGCAGTTGCTCCAGGAGTCCCAGCGGGGGTACTCTCCCTTCTCCAGGATGAACATCTCTCCGCACAGGTTCATCTGCTCGTAGCCGACGTAGCTGAGGAGGGAGGAGAGAGGAGCAGGAGGAGGAGAGAGGAGCAGGAGGAGGAGAGGGGAGGAGAGCTGTCAGAGGGATGTACTGAGAGATGTCACTCCCAGCATCTCTAATAATCAGTGTTTATGTGTGTGTGTGTCTGTGTGTGTGTGTGTGTGTGTGTGTGTGTGTGTGTGTGTGTGTGTGTGTCTGTGTGTGTCTGTGTGTGTTTCTGTTGCTGTGTGTGTTTCTGTGTTCTTGTGTGTGTGTGTCTCTGTGTGTGTTTCTGTTGTGTGTGTGTTTGTGTGTGTGTGTGTGTGTGCGTGTGTGTGTTTGTGTGAGTGTCCTCATGCTTATGTGTGTGTGTGTGTGTGTGTGTGTGTATGTGTGTGTGTGTGTGTGTGTGTGTGTGTGTGTGTGTGTGTGTGGGTGGGTGTGTGTGTGGGTGTGCGTGTGTGTGTTTGTGTGAGTGTCCTCATGCTTATGTGTGTGTGTGTGGGTGTGGGTGTGTGTGTGTGGGTGTGTGTTTGTGCGTTCATGTTCATGTGTACTTGTTTGTAGGGTGTGCGTGTCTTTTTGTGCGATGATGTGTCACTGTGTGTGTAAGTCCGCCACATGTTTCAACCACCACTGTGTTCCACTATGCTGTGAGTCAGTACTTACGGCCCACACTCCACGCGCAGGGAGCGCACCTTGTCCATGCCCATGTCGCACACGTTCATGCACTCTCCGCTGATCTCAACGCAGCGGCCCTGGAAGTTCTCCTGGTCGAACACGAACATCTGGAGCAGGAAGACGGGAGGTGTGGAGGTGGAGGTCAGGGGGAGGTATTTTTACACACATGAATATACCGTCACCAGGAGATTCAAGGATGAGCGAGGGAGACAGAGAATGAGGGGCCAGAGAGAGAGAGAGATAGAGAGAGAGCGAGCAAGGGAGAGAGTGTGAGAGAGAGAGCGAGGGAGAGAGCGAGAGAGAGAGAGAGAGAGAGAGAGAGAGAGAGAGTCACCAACACGCTACACTGCCCTTAGCGTAGCGGTGTAGAACCACGCAGGCAGAGTAAATCAGCAGCTTGGGGCAGAGAGCTCAGCATGGGGGCCTAAACGAGACCCCACATCAGATCAATATTGTGGATCTCTTTGAGGGGAGGGGGGGGGTTGCTTGTTTGCGTTTGTGTGTGTGAGTGTGTGTTTGTGTGTATACCTTGTAAGCGTGCACGCCCATCTCGGACCTCTTGCTCAGAGGGGTCTTTCCGTCGGTCTGGGAAGCGGCCTTGGACTTATCAGCAGACATGATGACTGGGGAACCGAGGAGAGAACAGAGAAGAGCAAATGAGATCAGAGGAGAAAGGAGGAGAGCAGAGGAGGACAGAGGAAAGGAGATCACAGAGGAGAGAGGAGAACAGAGAAGAGGAGATGAGAGGAGATCACAGAGGAGAGAGGAGAACAGAGAAGAGGAGATGAGAGGAGACGAGAGGAGAGGAGAGCCAAAACAGATCAGATCACAATACAACACAAAGGGACACAAAAGCAAAGTGTCACGGAACAATGGAGACAGAGGTCGATTGAAATAACCAAAGGCTGCGGCTGTGTGTGTGCAACCTATTGTCTTCTGACTATAGCATTGCATCACCCGTTCTTCTATTTGCAGGATGTGAACCGGTGCGCAAACTGTGTTGTTATACGGCAATCACTAGACGCTGTGTAACATATTTCTAAACAATAAACCCGGCTCGCACAGCTTCAAGCGATCGATGAATTGAAAAAAGGTGCTCTGAGCCGCCAGAATATCTCTGCAGCATTACCGACCGCCTGCATCAGCCTTCTTTATATTTACTTGTTATATTTACTGCGTACATCAATGTACTCTGTCTGCCTTACATCTGGTTTCACTCACTCACTGTGTGGCTCGCTGCTGCTGTTCTATGTTCTACTTCTATGTTTTTTGGATGACTGTGGCTCACCTGTGGCTGTGGAGCTGGAGCTTTGAGACTGTGTGAGTGTGTATGTGTCTGTCAGGCCGTCATTGGCTTATATACGCTGGCGGACCGAGAGGGGGGATTACCGACACAGAAGCAAACGCTGAGCCCACATCAGCCCACAGAATAGAAATACCCCATCATCAAAGAGCAGGAGAGGGAGGGGCGAGAGACACCGGGCGGGGCACAGAGCGAGCGCGAGGGAGAGAACGAGAGAGAGAGAGAGAGAGAGAGAGAGAGAGAGAGAGAGAGAGAGAGAGAGAGAGAGAGAGAGAGAGGCTGGCAATCAGAGGGATAGGTCGAGAGAGGGAAGAGATGGGGCACATGGAGAGAGAGAGAGAGGGAGGCAAAGAGACACCGGGTGGGATTGAGAGAGAGAGAGAGAGAGAGAGAGGGAGAGAGAGAGAGAGAGAGAGAGAGAGAGAGAGACAGACAGAGAGAGAGAGAGAGGGAGAAAGATGGGGCACATAGAGCAAGAGAGAGGGAGAGGGTGGGCGAGAAAGACAGAGGTGCAGTTAAGACAGAGAGGCAGACGGAAAGACACAGAGAGTGCTGCGGAGAGAGCGAGAGAGAGGGAGAGGGAGAGAGACAGAGGGGCAGAGAGAGAATGGTAATGATCAGACAGGAGCAAGAGGGGAAAAGTAGAGAGTGTGAGGAGAAGCGATAAGGTGTGAGGGAGTACTGTAATTGTATTCATGTGTACTCTTCATTCTCCTAAACATCGCCCCACAGCCTTATCCTGCTGTAATTATCAGGCAGCATTCTGTGATGAGGTGCCTGTCTCCTGTGACTCATCTTTGTGATCATTATTCGCCAGCGTCTTGTACTCTGTTGATATTACACCTCGCCTGCAGAGCTTTCCCTGCCACCCAATGCAGGCACAGGAGATGATACAATAACTGGTACATAGCAAACATATTTTAATTTAAAACCTTTTCAATTCACTTTATTGTAGTGAGTTCATTAAAAGGGCTTTTTTTAATTAGTCCTCGTGAATTAGTTCTGACAATGAGGGTTGAGGTTTCTGACATTTCCCTACATTTCACAGTTTTCTTTATATTGTCTACATATATATATAGATATAAATATATATAGATATATATAGATATATAGACACTCATATTCCCTCCTGCTCCCTGTGGTGAACGCGGCGTCATATAGATCTGATTAAGAAGTGGTCAGAAAAAAAAGCAATACTCTGAGAAAAGCAATAAACCGGACCGGCCTGGAAGAGATGAGAAACAAAGGGAGGTACCATTGCAGCAAATTAGACTCCACTATTAATCACAGCCCGGGATAGCTCCTCGAATGAGGGGGAGACGTAATGAACACCTACACACCGAATCACATCTGCTACCTGGCCTCTTATGCGAGGCGGCGCGAGCTTACAGGTTGTCAAATACGAGGGATGTGTGTGTGGGTGGATGAGCTGTAAGCTTCGACAAATGACTCGGCAGCATCATGGGTCGGGTGGATGCTCATTAAAAGTCGTGACATAGAGGAGTGCTGTTTGCCTTGCTGCGCAGCCCACTGGGCCTGAGTGACCTAGATAACTCTTCCATACCTGCTTTTCCCCCTTTGAGCTTCAGCAATCACTACTCCCTTATAGGCGGGGCCGGGGTTTGACTGGCATCTTGTCTCTGGGAGTATATTTAGATCAGTGCCCGTGGGAGAATAGAGAAGTGCCGACGTGGAGATGTGTTAAACGTCGGGATTTCTTCTTCTATTTTCTTCTACGTTGAGGATCCCTAGTGGATTGCCTACGCACGACTCTCTCTCTTGACACAAGTCTGCCGTACATGTTCACTTATTCAGTGATTCAAGTGTCGAAGCAGATGTTTGGCTGCAAATTATAATGTATTGCCTTAATCTCTGGATGAAGTTACTTAGCCACTTAGTTAGTTAGTTAGTTAGTTAGTTAGTTAGTTAGTTAGTTTGATAGTTAGTTAGTTGGTTAGTTGGTTAGGTAGTTAGTTAGGTAGTTAGTTAGTTAGTTGACACAGGGTCTTTGTGTAGCCTTCGGACTGCAGAGTCGCTCACCACCTTCCGCAAAAGACTTAAGACTCACCTGTTCAAAGTTAATCTAGACTCTGCATAGGCACCCCTCCCATCCCTCCTACTTATTGTATGTTGTAGGTCCTGGCAATTAATGTACACACTTATTGTATGTCGTACTTGTTGTATAGCATCTAGCTTTCTTTGTTGCATGTGGGGAATGGGTTAACCCATCAATTCTTAGTGCTTGGCACTTGGATCTATGAACATCCTTACTGTACCGACAGAGGTATATAGTTTCACATTCTTCCGACAGATGTACTTATTGTAAGTCGCTTTGGATAAAAGCATCTGCTAAATACCCTAAATGTAAAATGCAAATGGTTAGACGCATGATACAATTTTTCTGATACTTACAAATGCATTTTAATATTTATAGCTTATGCTAATTTGCAATGTCTTTGACACCATCTTAACATTAGATGTCATTAGGATGTGTAATTTTGAAACACACTGACAGCCAGATGGTTGATGAAGGCATTGACGCTCTGAATAATATTAGCAGTTAGCTGTTGAATAAACTGCGCCATTAGCATTTGAGGACACCAAAAAATTAGCATCTGCTACAGTATGCACCTGTTGCAGCTATCACACAGGTGTGCTAGCTGCTCTATAAACATATGAATATATTAAATGTGTGTATATTGTGTGTGCATATATTTTGTGTGTGTGGGGGGGGGGGGGTAAGGGGGTTCAGAATGGTCATCATTGGAATAATGCTAGAGCAACTCTATGCTAACAAAAAGTGCAAGTGTGGAATTCCTCAATAGCAGCCTATTCCACAAATGTACAATAAACCCTATTCTGACATGCTCTGGTAGCCACATGTTACTCCAGAGATATAAGACATCATATTAAAAATCAGCAGGTCAATTAGAGTTCAATTACTGTACATTATCAACTTTATTACAGCATTCCTCAACTTCGGGGGATTTAAATTCCGGCAGTATTTGGGGTGCTAAAGCCTCATTATACTCCCGATAGCTCGCAGCCATTGTTGGCTACAGCTCTGCTGACGAGTACGAATGGGGCACACAACAGAGGCTGCCCTGCCTCTGTTGAACGGACCCCCCCATTCACCGTCCCTGGCGCACTGACTCTATCCAGCAACAGGCCAACAACGGTGCGCCATGTGCTGAGTCGACAGCCCTCATGGGACCGAGGCATCAAAGGGGAACGCAGGGAGAGCGGTGTGTGTGTGTGTGTGTGTGTGGGGGGGGGGGGGGGGGGTCCGATACAGTAGCGCGCACGCATATCTTTACGCACAACTTCACGCACAAGTGGTTTGCGCGTTCATGTCCCCCCACCTGCAACCATGCGCTCTGTGAACGTGTGCGCGCCCGGTTTGTCTCTGTCCCGACAACGATGGGAATCGATAGTGCACGCCGGACTGCGGACGCGCGCACCGAGCGGGGACGCCGGTATAAAACTGGCCGCGCCAGATTATCACGCAAGTCTGTAAAAAGGATTGAAGGACAGCAGCGGGCGAAGAGCATCCAGGTGAGCGTCGACTAATTCAACAGCAAAAAAGTTGGACTAATTTTGGTGTAACGATACTCTATAATATTGCTTTACAGAAGTCCACTTTCAAACTTAATAGTACAATAGGCATAATAGCTAAAAGAAAAATAGTTTGTATGTTGATTTGACACTAATATACACTTATACACTCATTCATTAGCCTACATGCATACATTTGTAATTATTGATTGATTAGTATCTATATATAGTATCTATAGTATCTATTTTGTATATATATCTTATAGTTTGTTTGAAAAATAAGTGTTTTCATTTTTTAAGTAGGCCTACTTACATCTAAATATAGTAAATACCCAGTATTTGTACTAAATGTAATCAAAGCCTCGATATTAACATTGATATTATTAATTAATATACACGTTAATAATGTATTGATTTCTGTGCAAAGCTTGTTTGCCTGCTGCCACCCACTAGTGTCTCGGAATCATGACATCCTGATGTACCGGAGACAGAGGCCTCCATGTGTCTGCCAGCTCCACCTCCATCAAATTAGCCACGCAGACACAGGATCCTCCACCGTTTCTAAATGTTCTAAATCTCTCCTCTCTCTCTCCCTCTCCCTCTCCCTCTCCCTCTCTCTCCCTCTCTCTCCCTCTCTCTCACTCTCTCCCGCTCTCTCTCTCTCTCTCTCCCTCTCTCTCTCTCTCTCTCTCTCTCTCCCTCTCTCTCTCTCTCTCTCTCTCCCTCTCTCTCTCTCTCTCCCCATTTCTCTCCCTCTCTCTCTCTCTCTCTCTCTCCTCTCTCTCTCTCTCTCTCTCTCTCTCTCTCTCTCTCCAGACATGAATAGAGCCACTAAGACCCACATGACCTCCCCCATGTTCTTCCCCAACATGGGTATGGCCCCCTTCTTTAAGGTGAAACTAACACACACTCTAACACACACATACACACACAAACACACACACACACACACACACACACACACACACACACACACACACACACACACACACACACACACACACAAACAAACAAACAACGATACACACTCACACACACACAAACAAACACACGCACATAAAAAAACTCTCACACACCCCAACACACAAACACACACAAACACACATAAACACACACATACACACACACACACAAACAAACATTTACACACTCACAAACACATAAATACACCCACCCACTGACACACACAGAAACACACACACACATGCAAATACACACACAAAACATACACACAAAACACACAAACGCAAAGTCACGCACACTCACGCACACACTCACATACACACACACCCCCAACACACACACAAAAAATGCATATTTAAGACACACTAGAGGTGGTGCTGTTAAGCTGAATATCAGCACGGCTGGGATGCGTTAGTTTGTTGTAGTTTGCTGATACTCGGTATAACAGCACAACCCCCGGTGTGAGATTGATTTTATTGAGCAGTGCTCACTGTTCTACAGGCGCCGTTTATTAGTTGGTAGTAATTAGCAACAACAGATTAGGACTTGTCTGTTTGTTTAATCATCCATTCGGCTCCGTCAACACAAAAATTTCTGCAACTTGACCGTCGCCAAGCAACACATAGACATGTTCCTGCACACTAGCTTCTACTTTGTGTAGATCTGCACGTTACCAGAAGCCAGCCCCTGGTATCAGGTACACTTATCTGTGTGTTAACCAGTGGTCTGAGTGTCTGGGGAGAGTCCCGTTGCTGGCTTGTGATCCTGATGAGTTAACAGCTTACGATATTTAATATAGGCTAATAAGCGATTGCTAGAAACACCTGCAAACAGGAGTGATTCAAGTGTAGTACAAGGTCTTAATACTGTTATACTCTATATCCACACTCATGCCTCAATACAACGCACTGTTGTATACGATAATGTATTATATTTTGAGGATTTTACATTCAACATTCTGTTCAATGTTCTGTTCTATGGATCCCATATTCTACATTATGTTATTATGTTAGTTCCATTTGGTCTATTTTCCTTCCTGGGTGATAAACTCTCCAGCTGTATTTCTCTATGACGGATGTTAAGTCTTTATATGTATTCTACATTATGGATTGTATTTATATTTGCCACATGGTTGGAGGTTAAAGGCCGTAGCTGGATGTGTGTATTCTATAGTGCTGGACGCCTGCCATCATCCATTCCTCGGGGTTGGAGGTTAAGGTCAATAGCTGGATGTACGTAAGGCCTGAGGCTGGAGGTTAGAGTCCATGAACTCTATAGTGCTGAATGTCTTCCTTTGTGGCCGCAGGTGACCGTGTTCGAGCAGGAGCACTTCCAGGGCCGCTGCCAGGAGTTCACCTCCGAGTGCTGCAACATCCAGGACTGCGGTCTGGACAACATCCGCTCGATCAGGGTGGAGAGTGGAGCGTGAGTCACCCAGCCTGTACGCCTGTGTGTGTGTGTGTGTGTGTGTGTGTGTGTGTGTGTGTGTGTGTGTGTGTGTGTGTGTGTGTGTGTGTGTGTGTGTGTGTGTGTGTGTGTGTATGTGTGTGTGTGTGTGTCTGTGTGTGTGTGTAGAGAGCTGTCTATCTGTGTGTGTGTAGAGACCTGTCTATCTGTATAGATGTTATACAGGTAGACAGGTCTCGCTAGTTTTGCTCCTTTTGTGTCTGTGCTCGAAGTTTGAAAAAGACTGACGCACACAATTCATTTCATACATTTTCAGGGTCGAGCCATTGTATGTAACTATTATAGATTTTAATAGCATATCTATTCATAGCTATTCATTTCTTGTTCCATACATTCGACAATCCTTTCTTCGGTTTATTCCGTTGCTACGATCATAGCTGCCAATCATTCATAAATATTTGGCGAAAGGTACTCACAGACACACACACACACACACACACACACACATTCAAAACCTTTGCCAAATCCACACCACTTATTACTTCGATGCATACAGTTTCTCACAGAAACAAACACTTTGGGATGAATGAATATCCCTTCTGCAAAATGGCCCACTGAAATCCCAGCTGAATCCTAGTTGTTTTAATGTGGAGATTTTAATGTGTGCCATGAAGGACTATGATGAATACCATGAATACCTACCGTATATTTAGTAAACTACAATACATAAAATAAAAAAAGAATGCATAGAATATTATATATAATAAAAGATATAACAATATATTATTGATATAAACTATTATATATCGTAAAAAAAATATATAAGATATTTTGAAGTTATACAAATATATACATGTATAAAGAAAAATATGTATTTATTTGTATGCATAAATATTTGTATGTATCTACAAATATTTTATATATTCAAAGAAAAAAAAATCGAAAATATTTTGTATTATTTTATATATATATCATTCTTTCTATAAGAATGTAAAGATAGCCACTCATGTGTGCGTGGGTCCTGTTAGCCGCGAGGCTGCCCAGTACCTCATCCCCTGTGCATGTCCCCCCTCTTTCTCCAGCTGGGTGGGCTACGAGCACCACGACTTCCAGGGCCAGCAGTTCATCCTGGAGAGGGGAGAGTACCCCCACTGGGACGCCTACAGTGGCTCCCTGTCCTACCACGTGGAGCGCCTCATGTCCCTGCGCCCCATCTACTGCGCTGTGGGTACCCCCTTACCGTGTGGGGAGGCGGGCCTTAGGGGAGAGGTAGAATGAATATGATTGACAGGGGAAATCTGACGGAGTGGGAGAGGAAGGGAGAGAGGCAGAGAGAGACATAAGAGAAGGAGAGAAGGGGGGAGACAGACAGCGAGAGAGAGAGGGAGAGAGAGAGAGAGAGAGAGACACACACACACACACACAGGCAGAGAGAGGGAGGTTGTAGGAGGGAGATAAGCAAAAGCATTTTTACAGGAGATGAACTTGTCGGCGCGATTTTTTAAAAAATAAGCAAGTGAGCAATCAAGCTTTCATCAACACTTCAAATCAACACTTGGGACACAAGATTTCCCTCACATTTCCGAGGCCTATTCTGGCTGTTCCCTGTGCATGTCTGACACTAACTACCCCCCCCCCCCCCCCCGTTATCCACTCAGTCTCACCAGAGCAGCCGTATGACCATCTACGAGATGGAGAACTTCCTGGGTCGCAGCGTGGAGATGTGTGATGACTACCCCTCCCTGCAGGCCATGGGCTGGATGAAGCCCGAGGTGGGATCCATGCACGTCCAGTGTGGAGCGTAAGTACCCAACCACCCCCCCTCACCCTGAAAGTCCCTTTGGATGAAAGCGTCTGCCAAATCGCTCAGATCGTAAATAGCATGAACGATATTAATCTGCTCTGATTGAGAAGCTAGTGAAGGTTGTACTAGTTTGTTCTCTTTAGCTTGGTTACAATCTCAGCCTGGCTCTTTCAGCCGATGAGGTGGGCAAAGTGTGTCGTTCGCTCGCACGGCTTAACACACTGTAAGTATTAGAAGTTAGCCTGGCTATTGCCAGACCAAGCTCAATCGTAGATTGGAGTTTGGTCTTGGGAAGCTGCTGTCATTTTCTTCAGCACGAGAGGCGTGATCGACGGGCCTAGTTCAAACGACGCTGTACGCGATTGGCTGCTTGCTGCCGCTTCCCTGTCGTCATTGTGTTAAACCAGCCAATAGCGCGCCAGGGGGAAAAGCCAGCTTGGTGATTGGCTCCAGCAAAGACGTATCGAAACTAGAAAGAAATGTGTCGCTCTTCTCCAGACTCTTCTGCGGGGCGAACTCAAATCGCCGGCAGAATGGGAGGGGCTACCCAGTCTAATTAGTAGTAGTATGAGTAAGACACCACCGCTAACATACCCTCTCTCTCCGTCCGTCCGTCCGTCCGTCCGTCCAGCTTCGTGTGCTACCAGTACCCCGGCTACAGGGGCCAGCAGTACATCATGGAGTGTGAGAGGCACAGTGGCGACTTCCAGCACTGGAAGAACTGGGGCTCCCACTGCCAGACCCCTCAGATCCAGTCCATCAGGCGCATCCACCACTAGGGCCGGACGGGGCGGACAGTGGGAGCCCAGCACCCCCATGGGAGCAGGGGGGACAGGGCGGCCCAGAGAAGAGGGCCCGGCCTGGGCTTGAGTATCAGGCTGGCTCCCCTGATGGAAGCTGACGTGGAGAGGAGTGATGATCCTACGTGACGGCAGCGCTGTGTTTCACCGCGAGGCCGATTGCTGTTACTGACCTGCACGAGTGATACCGCAATAAAACTCTAAAAAGAAGATCCAGTCTGATTCATTTGTCTGTGTGTCTGTGTGTGTGTGTGTGTGTCTGGATTTGTGTGTGTGTGTGTGCATCTGTGTGTCTGTATAGGTGTGTGTTTGTGTGTGTGTGTATGTGACTGGATTTGTGTGTGTGTGTGCATCTGTGTGTGTGTGTGTATCTGTATAGGTGTGTGTTTGTGTGTTTGTGTATATCTGTATAGGTGTGTGTGTATGTGTGTGTGTGTGTCTGTATAGGTGTGTGTTTGTGTGTGTGTGTATGTGCGTGTGTGTGTGTGCATGTAATGCAGGGCAGACACTTCAGCGGCAAAAGCAATATATATACGATACAATCCATCCAATATATATAAGGTCCTCACCTCAAAAAAAAACCTATTTTGTTGAGGTGAAGGAAAACTTGTCAGCTTCACCACTCGATTGGGACCGTTCTAGTTTGGTTCCCAGCCCAAGGTTGGTTCTTTGGAACTCAGAGAATTAAAAGGAGCGATGAAACACGGCTACGAAGGACAAGAACCTCGGGCTGACCAGCCCTTACATCATCTTTTAGGAGTGTGTAGGCAGCCACCGTTTTAGTTTCAACTCTTACACAATCTTACTGATATACGTGCGATCTCTGTCACATTTCCATGGCAACATGTTTTTTTTCTTCCTTGCCAAACATTGCAACAAAGGCAAGGGAATAATAACCTGCAGACAGTCGTTATTTTTTAAGTTTTATGTTGGGCTTTATTTACAAAAAGAGCAAAAGTTGAAAAAAAACAGTGAAATGCAATGGTTAAAAAGGCAAAGCAAGTCAATTCGTATTTTATACAATGAAAGACAATTAAGTACCGTGTCAACCCTTGTCATGTTGTCAATACACTCAGATAATAATAACCAAATCAGAATAATGTCCCATCACTTCTGGGAAAATGGAATGAAAATAAATATTTCATTTTGCTAATCTTCCATATAAAAATCATATTTCTCATTGAAAAGCAAAAGACGCTCGTATCATATCTGACCCTGAAAAAAGAATGCAACGTAGTACGCAATCCTCATCCCATGGTCGTTGTCCCAGTGATCCCAACCCATAGTGACACATTAAGTCATCAACTCATCAGCTGTGTTGGAAATCGTTTCCTATTCACTCACTCACTATTCCCTATATAGTGTTTATGATATAGTGAACTATATAGCGAACGAACAAACGAAAATTCAGACACTGCGCTGAACATTTCTAAACGGCATTTGCGTCAGTAAATTACATTTAGGAAGCACAACCACACGTGGTATACGGGAGTAACATGTAGGGAACATCGTATGTTCACTCAAATTGTGGGTATTTTTTCATCCACTTATTGTCAAGTGAACGAAATGAACCGCTGAGAATCCGACCACCACTCCAACATGGCGCCCACCCTATATCGTGCACTACATCCGTGAACAGGGAACGATTTCGAACACAGCTATCCTCACGCTCAGGCGTCATCCATCCTTTCGTTTTCCGCCCTCCGCCCATGGCCCTCCCGTCTCCGATGGCGACCCCGGCCCCCGGGGGACCCCGAGTCTTGGGAGCCCCGGTCCCAGCCCTCCGCCCCCGTCTCGCCCTCCTGCTCCTCCTCCAGCAGCATCTCCTCCTCGTCGTTGTCCTCCTCCCCGCTGTGCTCCGAGTCTGACTCATCCGAGTTGTCCTCCTCCAGGTAGCGGTAGCCCTTGACCTGGCCGACGGCGGAATGACACATCGTGAGACACACCAGCACGGATACCTGAGTCTCCCTGGATGGTTCTCCCTGGATGGTTCTCCCTGAATGGTTCTCCCTGGATGGTTCTCCCTGGATGGTTCTCCCTGAATGGTTCTCCCTGGATGGTTCTCCCTGGATGGTTCTCCCTGAATGGTTCTCCCTGGATGGTTCTCCCTGGATGGTTCTCCCTCTGGCGGCGGCCTGCAAACGGTCCCAGCTCTCTGCTCTCTCATCCCATTGAAACCGTGCCTTTACTATTTATACGTGTTGACACTATTCGGACCGCGTTACATTTAGACTTACGTTCGGGGCATTTAGCAGATGCTTTTGTCCAGAGCGACTTACAATAAGTACATTTGCCAGAAGATAGAAAAACAACAATATATGGCTGTCGGTACAGTAAGGAGGTTCATAGAA
>NC_136935.1:49540999-49703499 GCF_949987615.1 Pollachius pollachius | reverse complement strand
CAGCCCTTAATCCCGCCCCCACCTAGCCCATAGTTCCCGCCCCACCCAGCCCTTAGTCCCGCCCCCACCCAGCCCATATTCCCGCCCCACCCAGCCCTTAGTCCCGCCCACACCCAGCCCATAGTCCCGCCCCACCCAGCCCTTAATCCCGCCCCAACCCAGCCCATAGTCCCCCCCCCACCCAGCCCTTAGTCCCGCCCCACCCAGCCCATAGTCCCGCCCCACCCAGCCTTACGATGATCATGGAGAGGAAGGCGAACCCCATGAGGATGCTCTCCACCTGGATGAGCCTCATGGACTGAGGCAGAGTGATGAGCACGGTGCTGTTGAAGCCCGGGATCAGGTCTCTGATTTCCGCTCCTAGGGTGCACACACAGAACCGGCACACACACAACACACACACCCCATGACAACCCCTCCATGGTGCACTTCACAAAGGCATGCATCAGCCAGTGAGGGCGGAGGTTTCCGGATGCCGCTCTTCTGCACACCGTCTGGTTGTTTGCTTTTTGGTACTTACTCCAATTCAGAACGCACACTTTGTCTGTCCTGTAATCAGGCTCACTTCTAAGGCACTCTGGATAAAAGCGTCTGCTATAAGACTTAATATAGGATGAGGAAAGGTGACAGAGAGCGACAATGACAATAAAATCACGTCCTTGGCTGTGACATCCCGCCATGCTAACGGAATGCGATGGAGACCTCCTCAAGACTCAATATGTCGATGTCAAATGATAGGAGACTTGCGAAACAACTGCCCAGAATCTTCAGATTTGCTCAATTAGTCTGTAATGAGGTGTATAAATCTCCTCAGCCAACGAACACATCTTCCACATAACTGCCTTGAAGTCTTAATTTCTCAAACATGGATACTTAGCTGTGAACTTTCTTTTTTCTTATTTGCGAAATGGGATGTTTCTAGTGCTATAAACACCTTATTAATGACAGATTTAGCATATCTAAACATTCTGGTCAGCTGGGTCTCAAAGTCTCTTATCAATCAACTGGACAGAGTATATATATAATAATAATATACATATGCATAATATGTCATGATGAATGAATGAAATGATTACAAAATATGCATACAAATGTAGAATATAGTCATATGTGTGTCAGTGCTACATAGCTATTGATCTATTGTACATTTGGACGGTCTATTATGACGATCAACATCTTGAGGATTATTCGACTATAAGAAGAACGTATTGAGAGACAGGCAAAACATGTCATGATTGGCAAAACTGAGTATATATCTTTTTTATGCTTTCAAATGTTTTGTCCAAAGCCACCAATGTAGCGAGCACATTTGGATTGAGGTCAATTGTGCGAAGGCATTGCATGTTTTTGCTCCTGAAATGCCATGTCAAATGACTTTCACACAGCAACAAGCAGACAACTGCAAACTGTGGCATTCCTGTATTCACAGTGAAAACGAGTCAAACCATAAAGAGGAACAGGCCTCAAGGAGTTTAATTTTAATACAAAACGAGAAGTGAAATGCCTCGCAGGCCAGGTGCCAGCCCCATGTCTCTTCTCCCTCTGCGTCAGTTTATAAAAAAGCTTGTCTGTGTCTGTAAACCTGCCCTGCCTTTCAATTTGCAATGTGTTTTTTTTGTGAATCAGAGCATGAAATGTCCAGAGAGAAGTCGTTAAAAAGTGGATGTCTGGCGAATGATTGGATGTCTTCAAAAAAACCTGTAGGAAAACCCAGAGGTGTTTTGTCCATAATGAACGGTAAACTAGCGGACTTTAGCGTGGGTGGCCGCATACTTCCTATTGTGATTAGTGTTGAGTGCTGCATGTGGCCGTGAGATGGCCACCTAGTACCAGTTATTTAAAGGGACCCTAATTCACCCCCAGGGCTTTGTTTGACGACGAGTCCTTTAACAAAGCCCATCTTTGCGGCATGCGGCATCCGGCTCAGGAGGTAGAGCGGGTTGACTTGTAACCGGAAGGTTGCTAGTTCGTCGAGTGTCGAGGTGTCCCTGAGCAAGACACCTGACCCTCGCTGCCCCCCGACGACATGGCATGGCTGACACCGCCGTCGGTGTGTGAATGCGTGAATGTGTGCATGAATGGATGAATGTTTATTCATCCATTATGCCTATATTATGAAGCGCTTTGAGTGGCCGCTGGTTAGAAAAGCAACATACAACCGCAGTCCATTTACCATTTTAAATCCATGACATCGGCCAGATGTGTCCACCCAGATGAGCAGCAGTGTGTGACTAGACTACCTGGCGGTTTAATCATGTTCCCCCGCGGATAGTAGAAGAGGTCTGCGTGAGTATTTACCACAGTGCTTGACATTGTAGAGGGTGTGGTTGTAGTTCTGGAGAGAATCGTGGAGAAAGAGTCTCAGGGGGAACTCTGCAAACACCATGCTCAGCTGATGGGGAACAGAAAGCAGAGTAGGTGATTTTTTTGCACAATGACACCTCTGTTTTGTTTTTTCTCGACACAGCGTTGCTGTGTGCATTCCTTCATATGTTTTCTATTTGTGTTTGGTGTTAATTCATGCTAGCTAAATAAAACCCACTTGGAGCATAAGCATTAATTTACATTTACATTTAGGGCATTTAGCAGACGCTTTTATCCAAAGCGACTTACAATAAGTGCATTTGTTACAATAAGTACATTTGTCATAAGAAGTGAAACAATATATCGCTGTCGGTACAGTAAAGATGTTCATAGAACCAAGTGCAAGTATTACAATCGCTAGGCTAACCCATTCCCCGTGTAAAGCAACGATAGCAGCTACTGTAGATGCTACACAATAAAGTACCTTGAATAAGTGCAATGTACAAGTGCCAGGACGTACAACATTCAATGGTGGCTGTGCATTGGTTTCTATGCAGAGTCGAGATGAACTCTGAACAGGTGAGTTTTGAGTCTTTTGCGGAAGCTGGTGAGCGACTCTGCGGTCCTGACTTCGGTAGGGAGCTCGTTCCACCACTGAGGTCCCAAAACAGAGAAAAGTTGTGACTTTGCTGATCGACCTTTGCTTGCTCTTAGCGACCAGACGTCCAGCTGAGGTAGTTGAGCGGAGGGATCGAGCTGGGGTGTGTGGCTTTACTAATGCTTGGAGGTAGGCAGGGGCAGTTCCATCGACTGCCTTGTATGCCAGTACCATCATCTTGAATCTGACTTTAATGACTTTACTCTTCATCTTCTACTGTTTCCCCCTGTTCATGGCCTTCTTGCTGTAATCAGTGTGTATAAAGGGGGGGAACTATAAATGGCATTACAGCATTATTTACCTTTTGCATATGCGGTGGTCCGCAAAAGGTCTTGATGACCATTAAGTGGTACGCCTTAAATCAAAGGCTGGAAACCACAGGTCTCAGCATCGGCTACTCCCTGCCAAAATGTGCTGGTTTCAAACCTTCATCCACGATGCCTTGCCTCTTTCCCTCAGGCTCCTCATAACTAATTACATCAACCGCCATTGACTGAGGATACCAGCCTCCGCCAGAGGCCTGGAACACACACTGTTGAATAAGAGATGCAGGAGGACTCACGAAGAAGAAGATGTAGAAGATGGACTGGAATACGATGATGTACGTCTGGCAGGCGCCTTTTGGCAACTTCTTCTGCTCCTGCACGTGCTCGGCTTTGTAGTTCACAAACTCGTAGTACTGCTGGGCCATCCTGGCTCAGTGTGTGCGTTTGTTTGTGTGTGTGTAAGTGTGTGTGTGTGTGTGTGGGGGGGGGGGGGGTTGTGTGTAGGTGTGTGTGTGTGGGGTGGGGATGTTAAGTTGTGTGTGTGTGTGTATGTGTGTGTGTGTGTGTGTGTGTGTGTGTGTGTGTGTGTGTGTGTGTGTTTGTGTGTGTAGGTGTAGGTGTGAGTATGTGGGGTTGGGGATGTTAAGGTGAGCGTAGGGGTGTGTGTGTGTGTGTGTGTGTGTGTGTGTGTGTGTGTTTGTGTGTGTGTGAAAAAGAACATAGTTGAGATTAAACATATTCATCACAAAGAGCGTAAAAAGGGTGTCAGCTTGCCATGACGTGTGTGCGTGCGTGTGTTCGCGCGTGTGTGTGAACATACTGTATGAAAGCAGAAATAATAACAGTGCTGAGATAATAAAAATGAATTACAAAGAGTTTGACCACTCAACATTTTCTATTCAAATTGTTAAGCCTTTATTAGAGGCTTTAAAACAGCATTGTCTGAATTCTTTGCATCTAATACCAAGTAGGAAGTAGTTACACAGTCTGCCGGCTCTTTAATATACGATATAATTACACATATTTTATATTTATATCATATACATTACATCATATATATTTATTATGTTATTATTTATTATAAATATTATTTAATTATATTTATTAAATATTTGTAATTGCATTTGATTTTCTAATATTATATTTGAAAGATTTATCCTCATCTGTTGATCTATTGCCACATGGTCACAGTAGTCTAACGCAGCACTCGTCCGTCTCTCTTGTGTCTCTCTCTGTTGTCTTGCCCCGCGTCTGTTCTGTGTTTTGTTTGGTTTAGCAGGGCTCACCGTTTACGGTTGCCAGGTTGCCATTGGCAACCAATTTGAATCGCCAACCGATTTTTGGGCGTTCGGTTGTCATCGATGGCAACCGAATTCCCTGGAAGCAGGCGCTCATGTGTGGATGGATGCCTGGACGAAAAGCACAGCCCCCGGTGTGGTCCCAAAGAGCTTTGCAAAATTGCCTAACATTCAGCCATTCATGCAACCATTCCCACACCGAATGCGGTGTCCGCCACGCGAGGTGACAGCCAGCTCGTCAGGAGCAGTTAGGGTCAGGTGGTTTGCTCTGGGACGCCTTGACACTTAGCTAGGTGGAGCCAGGGATCGAACCAGCAACCCTTCCGGAAGGAAGTCAGAAAAAGTTCAAAGCGTGCGTCCCGCTCTAAGTTGAGTTGTGAAAGCACAGTGCACCACGGAGCTTCGTTTACTGTCGGGTGGCTGACAGCGCCGTCAGCGAGAGAGCCAATCACATTGGACTACAGTTGGTTGGAATTCCGTTTGGTTTAACATTGGTTCATCCAACCTCCCCTTCACTGACAGTTTTCAGGGGGCAGAAGCCCCATTACTGTACATAGATATAATTTTTCATTATCAGTATGATTCCTGCTACGAATGCCTATCTGCATTCATAGGTCAAGACTAATATGCAGATATTGAACCGATTTATTATTAGAAAATGTTCTATAACCACGATTTTAGAATTGATCTACATCAGGCCATATTTTAGTGATTAGAACAGCTTGTAAATCTTTTAAAGATTATTTTATGTCACATTTTCATCATCTCATTTTCATTAAGATGACATATGACTTAATAATATCTTAATAACTCAAAATATAAGGTGACTAAAAATCATATTTTCAGTTTCTGACGGCATGTTTCCAGCCTGGCCAACACTTTTAAAAGTTAATGCTGAGCCCTTTGTGATGTCATGTATTATACTTATATTATACGTAAGGCACTTGCACTGAATCAGCTTGAAAAGGGCTATCTAAATAAAGTTAATCATTCTAATTTTAGTATTAAAACAACCTATATATCTGATAAACAAATCGCTGCCTTTCGCTTCTACTTATTTTTGGATTGATCTCTTTCACTTCATAAAAAACTGTCTCGCCAACAAACATCCACACACACACACACGCCTCACCTTGTGATGTAGTTCCCCAGAGAGGCCCACAAGGGAACGATGGCGACCCCGATGGCGACGGCTGACGGCACCAGGGTGTAGTAGCGCTCCCAGTAGTTGGTCGACACGAACAGGGCGTAGATCCCCGAGGCCAGGAACATCATCCACTTGGTGCCCAGGAACCTGAGGAGCCAGCGCAGGGTCAAAAGCACGTTGAATGGACCATTACAAAAAATGTGTTGTATGTATGTATGTATGTATGTATGTATGTATGTATGTATGTATGTATGTATGTATGTATGTATGTATGCATGTATGTATGTAAATGATGGCCCCCATTGCCCTCCTGATCATCCCTGGAAGGAGGGATCCCCCATTCTGCGTTCCTTCTCTAGATTTCTTCCTTGCTAATTAAGGGAGTTTTTTTCTTGCCCTCTGGGGGGCTAGAGTCAGGGGGGTGTCATAAACACACTGCCTGTTAAGTCCTTTGAGACTATACCTGTGATTAAGCGCTATACAAATAAAATGTAATTGAATTACAGAGCCCCTATATCACTGCCAGGTGTGAGTACGAGTCATTATAAGCTGTTTCAATGTATGATGGATGGATGGGCCCACCAGTTGGTGCGGCCTACTGGGTAGGCTGGTGGGTTGGTCAGCTATCATACTGTTGATAGCCTCATAGCATAATTGCCTAAGTCATATTTTAAGGTTCATCTTGTATTTAGCGTCAAAAATGCCGAAGTCAAATAGATTACTTGGGCAGGTAGTGATTATGGAGTGTAAAAAGCACTCTTTGATTGGTTTAGGATAAAGCCAATGAGTCACAGTGAATCAGCAGCGTTAGGAGAGTAAAGTTAGGTTAGATATCACAATTTGGCCAAAATATTACTTAGGCAATTATGCCATGAGGCTAACGATGCATAATTAACGACAGGGCCGATTAAGAAATGGCTCAACTAATCAACATCGATTCACACCTGGTGGGTGCCTTTAAGATAGAAAATAGGGGCACATTTAAAATAGAAGACAGGAGCACATTTAAAATGGGGGGATGTGTGCAAACGTTGATATATTCTCGTCGTACATTGTCGGGGTGTATGAAGGGAGATGTGCCTTTGCCCACCTGATGAGGATGGGAGTGTAGAGCAGGCCTATGATTGGTGTCACATTGATTCCCATCAGCATCTTCTGGTCGATGTCCTGCAGTCCCAGGTTGCTGTACTTCACCTCCCGGTATGTGATGTCATAATGCAGGATCAACTGCATCTGCAGGAGGCCTGGAGACAGACGCACGTTGACGCACAAGCCCACACATACACACACAAACACACACACACAAACACACACACACACACGCACACATACACACACAAAAACATATGCACGCACGCCCACACAAGTACACACACACAAACACACACACACACACACACACACACAAACACACACACACACACACACACACAAAAACATATGCACGCACGCACACACAAGTACACACACACAAACACACACAAACAAGCAAACATATTCACGCACGCACACACAAGTTAAAACACACACACACACAAACAAACATATGCACGCACGCACACAAGTACACACGCACACACACACACACACACAAACAAACAAGTAGATACACACACACCCACACACTCAAACAAACAAGTACAAACACACACACAAACACACACACACACACACAAAGAAACACACAAACAAACAGGTACATACACACACACACACAAACAAACAAGTATATACACACACACACACATATGCACATGCAAACACACAAACACACGCATTAAAACAAATTTCACCTATTGTTGCACATGCAACCATATAGAAAGAAATGTGTATAATACGATCCCGCCCCAAACCCCCTCATTACCGTTTTTTGCTTTGTGTTATTAGTGTAACGTCTGTAAATGAGTAATTCTGTCCACCTGTGTATCTATTTAACTTCCCTAGTTCTTAACCTAGTTTGTGGGTTCCTTGTTTGCTTCTGTCTGCATGTCTTCATGAAGTGAAGCTTCCTTTAATCAGTCTGATCTTTGGATTTTATTTCACCTCCACACACAATCTGTGAGAAGGAACTGACCAAAGAATGAACCTGGCAGAGATCTTTCCATTATCCATGTTCAGGTCAGCTTTCAGCTTCACAGCCCCTCGTCGACTGTGTCGTGGAGAGCATTGTGGCACTCGCTCTCCAGCTACCCAGCCTCACTCCCCATCTTCTCAGCCTCACTCCCTATCTACCCAGCCTCACTCCCTAGCTCCTCAGCCTCACTCCCCAGCCTCACTCCCTATCTCCCCAGCCTCACTCTCCAGCCTCACTCCCCAGCTGCTCTCCCCAGGTACCCAGCCTCCACCACGGTCTGTAGGGACGTCAGGGGGGGGTCCTTAAAGAAGGGGGTCCTTAAAGAAGGGGTTCCTGTGACAGTCCCGCCCCAATCCTCTCATTCCCTGGTGTTGGTGTGCTGGTGTAACGTTTGGCAGATCAACGGTTCTCTAGTTCCTGCCACTGTTTGTCGGCTCCTTTTTGGTTATTTCTAGCTTCCTTTGGCACCTGCCAAGACTCTGATCTCCACAATTCAACCCGCGGCGGAAGGCGGGACGTGTGTGTGTGTGTGTGTGTGTGTGTGTGTGTGTGTGTGTGTGTGTGTGTGTGTGTGTGCATGTGTTGGCGGTGTGCACGCAAACGCACCCATGTAAACACTGTACACTATCATGCCTCCAACGCTGGCAGCCACCACGTTCTTGATAACCCCGAACCTCTTCCTTCTATAGTACTTCCGCTCCTCCTCCTCTTCATCGTACTCTGCTTGTGGGCCAAGGAACTCCTCCATCTTACACATGCACACACACACACACACACACACACGCACACACACACATTCAGAGAGAGAGAGAGAGAGACACACACACACACACACACACACACACACACACACACACTTGTTTGCGGGTGGAATGAGCAGTGAATATTCCATTCCATTACAACCCAACAAGTTTAAATAGACCTAATCCCATGCAGATGGAGACATAATAAAGAGGTCAGACCAGTGTTTACCTGGCCGTTGATGGTGCCCTCCTTGGCTTCGTTCATGCCGCCGTAGTTGGGCAGGACCGGGGGAAGCCCGTCCTCTTGGATCAGGTTTTCTGTGTCGGATGCCTCCATCTGGTGGCAGACATTGTTAACTCATGACTTAAGCGTTATAAATAAATCCCAAGTGTTGGAATTAAAATGCATCGCAAAACAATATGTATCGGTGGAAAGCATTTAGAAAAAAATTTACAAACTATCCAAGGGTTTTTGCTTAAAAATAATAGGCGCCAATAAATAAATACGAATGCCTTTCTGTGAGCAACATGCCTATGACACATTAACCCAGGTTATCAAGGCTGTAAATTGTCATTCCTATTAATGATTTGAACTGTAATCCCACTTTATTGTAACAATATAATACCGGCCGACATAATACAAACGTTAGAGTTTTACACTATAAAGTTATATCGTTATTATGAAAAATTATGACAGGAACTTACCATTTTTTAGTGGTAAGAGTTGAGACGGCTTTACCAAGAAGACAACATTAATAGCATTAAATACAGTGCATGTCTATGAGCTGAACCCCGTGTCTGCAGTTCCCCTTTTCAAATGTCAGGTTAAAGCTTAAGTACAACTCGGGTGAGGGAAACGAAACTCTAAAGCAGGCTTCACTTCCCCCCTGTTCTTAAAGGTACAGAGACAACATTTTGTCGGTTAATCCAATTATTTCATTGATTTAATATAATCCACGATTCTCTTACTGTTATTATTTATTATTGTGATCTATGCTGATACTTATTTTTTGCATATTTTTGTTTGTACTAATCTTTATTTACTTACATCTTGTATTGTTGCTTCTATGTAGCTTTTGAGGAACCAAGCCGAATAACTTAACCTAATATAACAAACCTAATACCCTTATTTTGTACAACAAGATGTAATAAAAGTAATTCTGATTCCTACTTTAACCTATATAGGCCTGAATATCAGTACCTGGGGCAGAAATGAGCACACAAGAATGTAGATCCTACATGGATATTAATAAGATATTTCACCACGGAAATCACAGTCCAAAAATGTGTGGTATTTTATTTTCACATTTGTTTGAGACAATGTGTAGATAAACAGAACCCAACATAATACTTGCTGCTCAACAGATAAAAACTTCACACGTCTTTAACTCAACAAATCAATGCAATATCATACCCTAAATGTAAATGTAAATATCATCCGCAATGGTCCAGTGATGAAGGACAGATTTCTACAATTTCTCAAGCAGTCTGAACAGAAGTATGGTGAGATATTTACATGAGCAATGTATTCATCCCAGTTTTGAGAACATAACTAACTACAGACAACTCCATATAAGCAATGTAAACTGTCTGCATCAATGGGGTATGGTGCAACATTTGCATCCAGTGGGTAGAAAACAAAAACACGACATGATGACTCAGGTATAAAAATGAATGGACTGCAACCATGAGAATTTTCATATACGCTTTTTTTTGTACATTTCCATACAACACACAGATACACTTTTTAATTGCACATGAAAAGCTGGAATAAAAAGAAGTATACAGGTATAGTGTCAGTTAAACAGAAACTTAAATAATGATGAATGCGCTGTAACCCAATGCGCTGTAACCCAATGCGCTGTTACCTTCGGGATAATACCACAATCACCCGACACACAGGGACCCACACCAACTTCCAACCCGCTCTCACACAGATACAAACACACATGCGCACACTCACACACACACCGATCTGTCAGTCTAGTCACTTCCGATGGCTGCTTTCCTCATGACTTCCTCGTCCTGCACCGAGAGCTCGGTCAGCTTTCGCCCCAGCTTCTCGTGGAGGTCCAGGTACTTGGCCACGCAGCGGTCAAGGCACACGGCTTCCCCCTTGCTCAGCTCGGCCTCCTTGTAATGGGGGGGTACACACTTCCGATGGCAGGCGTTGGTCATCCTGGACGGGGGACAGTGAACATTTACATGTCAATTATCCGATTTTATCAAAAGCGACTAACAACCATTCATTCATTCATTCACACACCGATGGCGGCGGAGTCGACCACGCAGGGCGACAGCCGGCTCGTCTGGAGCAGTCAGGGTGAGGCGCCTCGCTCAGGGACACCGAAACTCAGACAGGAGGAGCGGGGATTGAACTAGCAACCTTCCGGTTACCAGTCAACCCGCTCTACGTCCTGGACTGCTACCGCCCCAGTGAGGTAAATGGCATTGAGGTAGAAACCTCACTTGTGCACACACAGAAAATGTAAACAGTGTTGAATTAAGTGCCATTCAAACGGGACACCACTTTGTGTTAACCCTTTCATGTCTGTGTCTGCATTCATGAAAAGAAAAGGGAAGCAGGTCTAATTATAAGTGTAAAGCTACCAATCCCATCCACATAAACAAATGAACGATGTCCCACACTGTCTTACTACGAGGAAAGGACTAGCCTAAAAATGTAATGCAATAGTGAATGCTCCTTACTTCCATACTACAGTAGAGATTATCACTGTCATGATATGCTTGATTCCTTGTCAGTGTTCACTGTATGTCATTGTCAATATTTTCTCAAACGTTGTCATTATCTTACAGAAATGGGGAAAGAATAAAGAGGATTGCATTTCATAAAGACTGATTTGTGCAATGCAACACATTAAAGACGCGTAAGTGACATTGTAAAATAAGCAGTCTTAGAATAGTACAATTAAGGAATCTAAAAAGCATGTACTGTTTGTGATTAATGCCCGACAGGCTCAATCAGCCCATTGTTTTACACATCTCCTTTGGAAATAAGTTTTAAACGTATATTTCACACGAATCCCAGAGGGCTACGAGCCAATATCTGCATTCAGTCACTGCATTATGACTGACATGTCTCCTATCCAATCCCCCTTCACTCTTTTTATGAATTCATTTTGTATAGCCCCCACACACAGGTAGTCAGAGGGCTTAACAGGCCATATATTTACGAGACCCCCTTGACCCTAGCCCCCCAGAGGGCAAGACAAAACTCCCCTAATTAATAAGGAAGAAACCTTGTGATGGAACGCGGAGTTGGGGATCCCTCCTTCAGCGATGATCAGGAGTGTAATGGGTGACATTATTGACATACATCACATTCAGGCAAAACATTTCAAATCGGTGATGGGGTTCTGGCCGGCATTGACATGTCACCTATCCAATCTCCCTTTACTAGTTTTATGAATGCAGCTGCAGCCATCCAAATGCAATGTATTTCACCAAAGTATTTCAATGAAAATCACATGCCCCGAGGCTTTAAACTGTCATTCAGCACCAACGCATTTGGTCTTGTATCTACCAGCCTTAGCTATGTTAGTAACCTTGTCCCAGAGCCTCACCGGTTGTACATGTCAGCCATCATCTCCACTTCCAGCTCCGCCGCCAGCTGCTGTGCCTTCATCGGGTCCATGTCTGCGCTTTAATGTCCTATTCGCCTTACGCAGATGTTTAAAATGAGTATACTCAAAAGCAAGAGAAGCGTGAAATGCTTATTGAGTAACCTTCAAACGTTAATAGAAAAACACGTGCAGTTTCCACCCGGCCAACTGAGTAGCGGACTCACTTCCGGTGTCAATAAAGTTACGTTCAAACTCACCCGGCACGAAAAAAAACTGATGACGTTACACAACGTTATACAAAAATCACACAAAGCTTTGCATTTTAAAAGAAAAATATAACATTTATAAATGCAGTACAATAACTCAACAAAAATGTTGACGCTTGGCCATCACATTTGGCAGCATAATTTGTTTTTACTTTTACCTCAAATTCTAAACAAGTATTGAATAATGTTATGTTAGGAAAACCACATTGTTGTAACTTATATAGACACGTTTTCTATGGACATGCAACTAATATGTCTCCCAAATATAATACATCCCAACATCTACATAAAGTAAAGAATCAAACATATGGACTGAAATTAAAAGGCAAATACACAGCACTTTCAATAAACCATTCAAGTATTCCGTCAATGAAATAGATTAACAAAGTAGTCAAAATTACACAGCAATAGAGATTGATTACTCTGAGTGGAGGAGTACATAAAAAAATAAAAAAAAGGTATGCCTCCATATAGGCAACATTGATATATATTCCAAACAGCTACTATCTAAATCCCCATCACATCAATCTCTTCCAGCTCTTCCTCGTCCTCATCCTCTGATGTGTCTACGATAACTCTTCCTCCAAATTCCATCGGCCTTCGGCCTTTGTCTGGGGAACACAGGAGAATATCCACCTCCATCTCATCTTCCTGGGAATGTCTCGATCCCTCGATGTCTGGACTCCTTCTGTTTTGAGGCTCAGATGGCAGAGAGCAGTAAGTTGTAGTCACGTTGCTTTGCTGAGATGGGCGGACCCAATAAGGGATGGTCCCCACAGGGGCTTGCGGCGTCTCTGTGCTATTGGCCGAATCCGATGCTAGAGACAGAGGTCAAAATAAGAAGCAGCATCAAAGAAGCTAGACCTCATAGTGGTTTCTTAAAGTCGCCATATACCGCATTTCAGCTAGCACCTGTCTTAAAATAACCTTGACATAGATACCAGTAGTCAAAGCTGATCGATAGTGATTTCAATGTTATCCGTATAATCTTGTCCTATGACATATTCGATAAATAAGAAATGCTGGCCGGCCAGCCCTACACTAACACTACCACCACTACCACAGACACTCCCAAAACCCCTCTCAAGCAATTTGAGATACGCCTGTTTAGGTTACACAGTTGCACTGCCAGTTAGAGTAGAGAAAACACTGTTATTTCGTTTTTCTATTCAGAAAGTCTGCCGCCAAGGGGCTGAAACTTATAGTGCGACTTTACTTAGCCAAATTGAATCTGTCAGGCAATACTTCTGAATGTATGTTACTCATGCATCATTTTAGCATGAATCCACATGTCTTCACCATCATTGACAAATACAAGGTCCACCAGTGTTTAAAGCACTTTAAAAACACATTTGTATTGTAGAGATCAGCATTACAACTGGTTTAAAAAACAGACTATTAAAACAGCAATCTAGTTTTAAATGTAGCTGATTTCTATATTTGAATAAGCATAAATTCAACAGAAACTGAATGAGAAGAAAAGGTGGACACAATCAAATAGTAAAGATTAGTAAAATAGTTATCTAAAGCAAATGCCTACCAGCCATTAAATCAATGCTTCTTTTTTAAGGGCAGATGGTAAACTTAAGGAACTGTAAAAATCTACAATCTACCAGTAATGTATCTTACCTTCATCAGGCCTCTCTACCAAACGCTCGTCGCCATCAAGCAACGCCTCACCCATCTCTTCTATCTCCACCCCCCTCGTCTCTTCTCCTTTATTACTGTGAAACCCGATATCCTTGCTAGAAAGGTCATCTGCTTCAACCCAACGTTCATTGTCAGACTTTTTGAGTCCCATTACAGGTTCAACTGTAGGTCTTGGCTGTATTGTATCTGGTTTTCCATTAGTGTCCGATGCAGCAGAATGGCCTGGATGCTGGGCAATGCATTGATCACCTACTTTGCTTGCTATTGATGAAGATTGGCTTGGGGAAGCTTTTACAACGACGTCAACTTTGTTGACGTCGTTGTAAAACGACGTCAAAAGCTGAGGACGTCTTGATTCAGGAGTTCCTGTCATCTTACCCTCTTCGGTCTGAGTATTCTCTGAACCTGCCCTGTGCTCGTTTGGCTCAGATTCACTCGGATCATGCGGCTGGGTGCAGAGCTGTTCATCAGCCACCCTAGGAGGCTCTGGGGCTGAAACAGTGTCTGAACTCGGCACATCATCATGGACCTCATCGTTCGAAATCTGAACATCCTGGACGATCTCCCTGCATTTCCTTCTTAGTTTTCCTTTGTTTTGTCCACATTGTTCTCCGATCTCGGCCAGCGCATTCGTTTTCCTGTCGCTTTCTAAAATCTTGTCAATGGACGGGTTGGCATCGTGAGGGACAGTCTTTATCTTCGGAGGTCTCCCTACCTTCCATTTGATCAATGGGACAGTCTCCACAATCTCATCTGCCTTATCTTTTTCATTGTTCGAAATCGGAACATCCTGGACGATCTCCCTGCATTTCCTTCTTAGTTTTCCTTTGTTTTGTCCACATTGTTCTCTGATCTCGGCCAGCGCATTCGTTTTCCTGTCGCTTTCTAAAATCTTGCCAATGGACGGGTTGGCATCGTGAGGGACAGTCTTTATCTTCGGAGGTCTCCCTACCTTCCATTTGATCACTGGGACAGTCTCCACAATCTCATCTGCCTTATCTTTTTCATTGTTCAAAATCGGAACATCCTGGACGATCTCCCTGCATTTCCTTCTTAGTTTTCTTTCGTTTTGTCCACATTGTTCTCCGATCTCGGCCAGCGCATTCGTTTTCCTGTCGCTTTCTAAAATCTTGCCAATGGACGGGTTGGCATTGTGAGGGACAGTCTTTATCTTCGGAGGTCTCCCTACCTTCCATTTGATCACTGGGACAGTCTCCACAATCTCATCTGCCTTATCTTTTTCATTGTTCGAAATCGGAACATCCTGGACGATCTCCCTGCATTTCCTTCTTAGTTTTCCTTCGTTTTGTCCACATTGTTCTCCGATCTCGGCCAGCGCATTCGTTTTCCTGTCGCTTTCTAAAATCTTGTCAATGGACGGGTTGGCATCGTGAGGGACAGTCTTTATCTTCGGAGGTCTCCCTACCTTCCACTTGATCACTGGGACAGTCTCCACAATCTCATCTGCCTTATCTTTGGTTGTAGAAGCACTTCTGGCACGTGGAGTGCTTCTTTTCCTAGTCTCAGTTATGGTTTTGTCAGCCTTCAATTTCTCAGAGCCTTTGTCGACAGCTGTGGTGTCGAGCACTTTCTGTGGCTCTTTAAAAACAGGAGGTTCTTGCTTCAGTATCCTTCTCTTGCTTAAGACATTGTTGCAGGACAAACTCACTGAGCACACGTTCAAAAAGATTTTACTAAACTCTCCAGCCCCATGTCTGGTCACTTTGTACCCCAAGGTACGATCAGATGCGTCATCTGTGTGTGCTTCACATTTCCTTTTTCTCTTTGACGTCACTGGTTTGTCCTTCGTATCACACTGTTTCAATGGTGGATCTTTTCTCTTTGACGCTTTTCCAAATGGGGATATCGCTCCGGTCAGACCTTCTCTATCAGAAGATTGCATTTTCTCTTTTGCAGCCTTAACACAGACCGTTTTAACAGGGGGCTTCCTTTTTTCCTGCATCACTTCAGTTGACTGACGTAAAGACTGCAAAAGCTCCAGGTCCTCCATGGACTCAAGCCTGGACGGATCCTCAGGTTCAGAAGGTTTAGTTTCCTCCTTCGAACCCGAGTTCAGAGGAAACTGCAGTGCATGTAGTGTGCTTGACATCCAGGTTAATTCCTTAGACGCCGGCTGGTCAGTCTGCTGACTGTCAGAGTTAACAGTATCAGGCGCGATTGATGCCACGTTTAGTGTGTGACGGTCTTGGTAATCCAGAGGCTCAGAGCAGAGAGCGCTCTGGTCCGTCGTATCTCCCTGCCCCCTGTGATTGAGCGAATGGCACTGGGAAAAGATTTCGTTAGGCGAACTGTCTTTGCTTGCAGGCTGCTCCTGAGCCAGAGAGGACTGTGCCTGAGCAATCTGGTTGGACTGGCGTTCCGTTTGGGGCCAGGTTTCTGCACAATGCACAGAGGCGGTCGATGCCACAACAGGAACCAAACAGAAACTGCTTTTGCTGTGCAGGACTGGGAAATGAAAAATGTAACAGCAATTGAATAAGGCACTGAAAAGTGAAGGAATAACATTTCTAACATTTCGCTGTGTAACTATGTCCCCTCACAGATTCTGGATTACGGCCAAGGCATTGAGCAGTCAGCCCTCCCAAAAGTTTGGCTATATCATTGAACTCCTGGACCCGAGATGAGTCTCTTAATAATGATAATTATGATATTTCTTTGCATAACAATATGCCATGAAGTGTGACACAAAACAAAACGAGAAACGAACAAACATTCCCGAAACATAGATTACCTGTGTCTTTCGGCGAGGCGTCTTTCGACGAGGCGTCTTCCCACAGCATCTTGTACCCCTGTGAGCCGACCACACTAGCGGCTGTGTCCACCTCTCCCTGCCTCACTGTCCACTCCAGCGCGGGTGGCGTGCTGGGGATGGCTGCACTGTTCGACTTAAAGCTCGACCTGTTGCCGTCCTTCTCCAGGCCAGAGGAAGGCAGTATGTTCAGGCACATCATGACATCCTCCAGGAGCTTCTCTATCTCCTGGTCCGTTTCCTCCACGGAGCACTGGCCCTGGGACAGCAAGGTCGCCATGGAGTCATTGCTCTCTTTGGTGCAGTAGGGGCTTGAGGGCGACTGGAGGTCTGTGAAGACCTCGGTGCGGGGCGGTTGTACGGTGAGGCCCAGAGACATGCAGGAGCTCTTGTGTTGTTTAGTAACTGGACTGGGTTGTGATGTCGATGCGGCGGATGGCCCTTTGGTCCCCTCTGCCTGTGTTCGCAGGAGTTTGGCCCTATCCTAGAGAAAGAATGTTAGAGGTTTGTGTTTATTTGATTGAAAACCCAAGTGTAGGAGCCAAAGAGGAACTAATTGATAATAATAAAAAGTAATTTAAAAACAATTCATAATTTGTAATGATAATTGTATTATTATTAACAAGGTTTATATTAGTCTAAAATGCATCATTTAGTCATATATAAATGAGGAGAACATGTCTATATTTTGTTTGACGTCACTGTTTAGTATTAACTAGGACTGGACGTAACTTTGGTTAGTTGGAGTCAGATGCTGTACGAAGCAACACTTTTTTTTTGGCTGTGCGTTTGATATGATCATTTTGTGTTTTCTAATGAAACATTTAAAACAAAGTCATCTTGTCTCGTTGCTCGCGTTACGAATGCTGTGTGAGACTTACTCCAACAAGCGGTACACATACGGGTAAGAGGAATTAAACTAGGAAGAATTAGGAAGTGCCACGACAGCAAGGGAACCATACAGATCAGATATATACACAAGCAGCCAACCAAAGAACAGCCAACCAGAACCCAATAGAACATCTTTGGAGGGAGCTGAAAGTCCGTATTGCCCAGCGACAGCCCCGAAACCTGAAGGATCTGGAGAAGGTCTGTATGGAGGAGTGGGCCAAAATCCCTGCTGCAGTGTGTGCAAACCTGGTCAAGAACTACAGGAAACGTATGATCTCTGTAATTGCAAACAAAGGTTTCTGTACCAAATATTAAGTTCTGCTTTTCTGATTTATCAAATACTTATGTCATGCAATAATATGCAAATTAATTACTTAAAAATCATACAATGTGATTTTCTAGATTTTTGTTTAAGATTCCGTCTCTCACAGTTGAAGTGTACCTATGATAAAAATTATAGACTTCTACATGCTTTGTAAGTGGGAATCTGCAGTGTATCAAATACTTGTTCTCCCCACTGTATATACACAAGCAGCCTCGGACAGGGTCATCAAGCCATCAAATCTTTCGCTTTTGAGACAAAATTCTTTCGAAAACGGATATGAAAGTCAAATGCCAGTTTAAGGGCAGCGAAAAAACGACTTGGAAACAAAAGTCTTTCAAAAAAGGGCAGCAGATTTGCACATCACGTGCGAGTTTAAGTTGCAAACTTGTACAAAACGAAAGCGCGCTATGTACCTTCTTGAGGGCAGCGAATATCCCCTGACGTCTCCTCAGGCTTCGCCTCTGGTCCATGTCCTGCATGTTTACCACTTCCCACCCGGTTCCTTGCTGAACCTTCCTCAGTTTGACCTAGAGGGAAGCAAGGATGGATGAACTATCAGCTCTTTGATTATGAAATACCCCACACATGAATTAACACATCTAGTATTAAAAGATCCGCTTCATCAAAAAGAGAAATGGAACGATATTCAGCAAAGCTGCTGTGCGTAAAATATCATTAACATTTCGTTAGCCCAATAGCATAAACCCCAAAGTCCTATATTAAGATTCATCTTGTATTCAGCGTCCAATAGAGAACTTCGGCACACTAGTGATTATGGAATGTAAAAAGCACTCTGATTGGCTTAGGATACAGCCAATGAGGCACAGTGAATCCGCAACGTTAGGAGAGTAGAGTTAGGATAGATATCACAACACGGCCAAAATAGAATGTAGGCAATTATGCTTTGAGCCAATCGATATTGTAGAACTTCATGCGTGGTAAAATCAACCGACTAGTCTTTTGACCTCCTCACCGATCAAAGCGGCGAAGGCCGAGGGCTGGGGCTCATTTGGCCTAAAAATAAAATCTCAGATATTTCTAAACCAAACCCGATTATCGATTTTAATAGATAGATTAACAAAAGCAACATGTGGTTACCACAGACTTTCCCCAAACTCTAAACACTCACTTTTTTTTTTTTTCAATAATCGATTTTCTTTAAAAAAAAAAAAGAAGATTATTGACCATAAAAATAGATTTATCGGCCAGCGCTACGACGGCATATCCTTCAACACATAGAAAAACAATTACCTTGGTGGCGATCTCCCTGGTCTCAGCCGACAATCTCTTTGGGCTCCAAGACCCTCCGCCCATCCTTGCTCTCCGTTTCCTAATCTCCTTTCCTTTCATTTGAGTCGACTGTCCTCCTGACGTCTGCTTCTTACCCCCACCACCTGCCGTCCCCCTGCTTCTTGTCTTCCAATGGTTCCCCTTCAGAGATGCCGGTTTGGGCCGGATGTGGTAGGACAGCTCGCTGCTCACCCTGGTGCTTCTGGGGGATTTAGTGGTGCCGGTCTTGGTTACCCCCTTTGATAATCCCGCTTCATGCAACAGGGCTGTGGGGGAACCGGGGCCGAGCTCCCCACGGAGAGAGGCGTCGTCCCGGGACGACCAAGAGTGCCACACACCGCTTTGAGCTCTGGCCGTCTGCGACGCTGCGTCGACAGAACCCGTGCCCTCAATTTGAGTCTCTGCGTCCCTTCTGCGCCTCGTCTCCACCTGCACCTCAGCGTCGCACGTGACACGTTTCTCCCTGTCTTTCCGTTCTTCGGCGAGCTGCAAGGCTTCCCAACTGATGGCCTGCCCCGCCCCCCTCACAACCTCCTGTCCCTCCACGAGGTGGTCGAATCCCAGCCTGTTGGCAGCCGCCAGCACGTCGTCCCGGTCTGTGAGCTCGTTCACCTCCAGCAGACCCGAGTACAGCAGGCCCACCAGCTTCAGGAGGGTCTGGGCGTTGACCGCCTGGAGCTTGACTTTACGCTGCTGGCCGGCGGGGGGTTGAGGAGAAGCAGAGAGTATGCAGGACAGGTAAGGACTGAGGGCGGCCAGGACGCAGCCATGAGCTGGGACGGAGACACCTTAGTGAGCATAAGGAAAAGGAGAGGGAAAGACAAATCCAAATGATGATGTTAGATACTTTGCAATCATAGATTAATTGATCACACTCTGATAACACATCTTCTTTATGGCATTTTGGACATAATCCTAACCCTCTAAACGATATGCAACCCACTTTTTAGTGGGTTGGTCCCACTTCTTAGTCAAATGACTCAATACTCACTTGTCCAGAGTTCACCTGGAGCATCTGCATAGCAGATGCTTTTATCCAAAGCGACTTACATCGGTTAATACTAGGGTTGGATTTAGTGATTCGTTTCCGCGAACCAGTTCGCGTCGTTCAGTTCGCCAAGAGGAGTCGTTCGCGAAACGTTTGTTCGTTCGTTCAGTCGAGTTTCCGGTAGCGGTGAATCGAATCATACACGGTTCTCTGAGTCAGTCAGACTCAGCCCCTCGTTTGTTCGTTCGTTCAGTCGAGTTTTCGGTTCAGTCGAGTTTCCGGTAGAATCATGGAATGAACAGCTCAGACTCAGCGCCTCCCTCGTTCTCATTCTCATACTCAACATTACAACTTTAACCAAACGCAGCGGGATGGGGGGTGTAGTTGATTATTGGATGTTTGACATATCAGCAAAATAATAGACTTGATTTAGCAATGATGGTGGGTGTCCCGGGTGTTTTAGGCTCCCATAAACAGAACCCTGGCAGCCAAAGACTAAATCTAGCTGCCAAAATTAACACTGCCTTCAAAACGAGAGCTGGTTCATTGTGAAAAATGCATTAAACTGTCATCAGACAACGCAGTTATACGCTATTGTAATGACCTCGCCGGTGACATAACGATGTCCAGTCATAAGTACTTGAAGGAACTTTAATATAACAAACCAAGTCACTGAAAACCCGTAACCAACGGCAAAAATCCACACTAACAACAACCGGTTACCCGGGCAACCCCCCAACCCGGTCCCTTCAACGTGCAAGCCCCCACCCTCCTGTTCTCCCAAGGCCCTCCCCCAGCTGACCTGATGATTCGCCCCCCACACTGATTGACAAGAAGAACATCCAATGCATGCACAGAGAACAACTGGCATAACGGACAACGAAATACAATGCAACACATAACAAACAAACTCTTTAAATGTCCCAGGGTCGCAACACTATAGACCCTAGAGTTTCTGGTATAAAGGCTGGGAAGAATTTCAAATGATAAATATGTACACTTTATGTTGAAAGTATACTGTCGCGATTTCCATTGAAACGAATTGCGCGGTGACTAGTCTTCACAACGAGAGCTGGTAGGTTGTGAAAAATCTGGTATAAAGGCTGGGACGAATTTCAAACTATAAATATGTACAATGCATCCTTTAAATACGTCCATGCAACAGATGGCCAATGTGAATAATAGATAGCTCGCTCACTAAGCCCATTTGTTTTTTCCCCATTAAACCTGTTGATTTCTGTCTCTCATTGACAAAAATTCAACGAGAGCGTCCTAGACTCAGTCCTAGAACAGAATACGATTGGCTGGCTCTCGTGAGTCGTGACGTCTCTCAGTCGGTCCCTCCTCACCACTCACACAGTGAGTGAAGGAACTGTCAGCGAGTCAGCGACTAGTGGGTCTGGGAGGAGTCGAGTCTGAGAACGAACGAGGCGAACGAGACGAACGAGAGAGAGAGGAACCAGTTCAGTTCGTTCGTCTTAACGATTCGTTCATTCGAACTGATTCGTTCGCGAACGAGTCAACACTAGTTAATACACACATGGACACACCGACGGCAGTCAACCATGCAAGGCGACAGCCAGCTCGTCAGGAGCAGTTAGCTAGAAGGAGCTGGGGATCCTTTCGGTTACAAGACAACTGCTTTACTTCCTGAGCTAAGCTGACCCACTTAATGTACGCACCTATTGTACGTTGTACATCCTTGCACTTAAAAACAGTACTTAGAATTGTGTAGCATCTTATCCTAGCTGCCTTTGTGGTATACGGGGAATGGGTTAAGATAACAATTATTGGTTCTTGGCACACATCCTTACTGTGCTGACATCCAGGTTAATCCCTTAGATTGTTTCTCTTTCTTCTGACAAATGTACTTGCATTTAGCATCTGCTAAATGCCCTACATGTAAATGTAACCCACTTTGTACCTTCAGTTTGTAAAAGGGTGTCACAGAAAAGCGTGTTGTTCTGCTGTCTCTGCAGTTCGAGCAGCAACCGACTCTGAAAGCCCGGTAGCCGGTAACACCTCATCACACCGGTACTAGAAAACAGGAATCGGAAAATCAGAAAAATGCAAGACCATCACAGATGCAATCCAATTCTAGTTTTTTTCAATCAAATGGGTCTTCATTAATTGCTTCTCAGGTGATCAATAACGTTAGATTGTTTCAGTGACAACCATGTACATATGTGAATGGGACCGTTGTTTTAGGTTATATTCACGTTTCAACCACTTTATTATAGAATGTATATGGAAAAGTTAGGAATTGAATGTCGTAGACAACGAAGCGTATGGAGAGCATGAACTTTACATGACTTTTGTAGTTACTCCCACTGGATGGGTCAACTTCAGACACACGCACACGTACGTACACACACACAGCTGAATAATTGAATTAATTAAATTGTTTATCATCATTAGTTTCAACAAAGACTTTTGAATTTGAAGTTGAATGTGCATAAAGTGGAGATAAACACAAGAAGAGTCGACATTAACACTGAAGCACCACCGCATGCTATCGACGTCCCTTACTGAAGCGCTAATTAGCGGCTGGATTAACGCAGTTAGCGCAACACATGCTCAATTCAAAACTTAAACTTACCGTGGTTATCGCTTGCCAGTACTAAATTTGGTAACTTTGTGTATTTGCAAAACACAAACAATACTTCTCGAAAAATGTGCAGTTAAATTTCCTCACACCCATAGTACATGTATGAGGTGTGCAATGTGACACAGCGACACCTGGCGGCCAAAAATAAGAGGTGCAGTATGTAAAATTCGGCGGCCTCTAGCGGCGAGTTTCCAGACTGTACCCCCCCATCCCCCACACAAACTTCATTTCATGGGATCATCCACCAATTCAAATAAGATATATATTTTTTACTAAGTAGTTCTTCTAGATGCCACTCAATTGCACACCTTTACAGATATGTGATCATCAAAAATGAAGAGCCGACAAAAACCTCAGAAAAATCATCCTTTATTTATATATAAAAATGTATTTAGAGTTACATATTTCAATTTGAATGTAAAATGTGCAACTTTAAAGGCCATGGTAAAGAAATTAAGGTTTATTTCAGAATCAGCTTTTGATTAGTGTTACAGTAATCGATGAATGAGAAAAGATGGATATCTATATATATTTAAGGGTTTGTTGTATTTAATTAAAATATATAAACTACAAATGCATTTTATCAAACATAAAAACGGATTGCATATGCATTCACCCAAAGCACCCAACAAAATTAAACCAAAATCAAAGTATAAAAACAATAGATAAAACAAAATTTGCAAATATTCTCTTGTATAGTATGTAGTGTTTGAATGTGCTTTATTCTAAATCATCTTATATCCAAAATAATCAAAATGATGGTGAACGCCTACTTTTGTTGAAATAAAGTCTAATTAATGTTCATACCCCCTCCCTGCTCCTCTCTGCAAGTCACCCATACTGTCGTCTACACTTGAATTACAATCTTAGTTCACCCTTAAAACTGCGGGGGGACAATTCTGTGCGTAGAAAGGGGATTACTCTGTAGTGTTTAATTGGCATAATGAAAATAAAACAAAGAAAAAAAAATACATTATACCCCCTAGTGCTTTTTTGTTTAGTTAAATTGTTCACTCAATATCTACATCTCAACACTAAGATTATGCGGTCTTCTCTAGAGAACAGGCACGGCACTAAAGAAACGCAGGCAGGCCCACGTTATGTGTAACGCGTCCTTTCCAACGTACTGCTTAAGGTGTGGTCTACCACAAGCCAAGATCCAGGAATCAGTTCCACTGAACTCAAGCCTTGTGTAATTCTATTCTCTTTTTTTTTTAAAAGTCTATGACATTGAAAAACAGCCTTTAACAAACAGTCTTGTACATTCCAATACCACGTGGAATATAGAACAGAGTTCCACACTCTCTTCCAACGAAGCAGAACATACTGATTGGTTACCCATCGACCCCTTTCGTTAACCAGGGAGGTATATCCAGTTAGCCCACGCAGACATTATGTTAAGCGTCAGTCTCGTATTTACACATTCATAATATAGATCTGCAGATAAAAAATAAATGCACTCATTGAACAATCAAATTCATTTCAACCCCTCCCAAGAATCAGAAGAACAGTTCTTATGCGATATAAAATCATTAGAAATCTATCACATAGGGCAGACTTCACAAGCTAATCTAATAAGGCAGAGAATTGTGTGTCTGGCCTATGCAGTCTATTTCAATCTGGGCGCTGTTCCGAAGCTCCCAATATTATCTCTACCCCTTTGGTCTTTCATTGACAAGAACATTTAGAAAATGCAGAATTCACACCCAATTCACGTTTTTCTCCCCCACAGGCATAATGAAGAGTGAGATGCCTTTCAGTGTAACTGCAACTTAAGAGTCTGTGGGTGTGGAGAGAAAGTCCTGTGGATATAATAGTGTAAAAACAATCGCAGCAGAAGCAGTTTCGTTTGGCAATATGTTGTTAACTGTAGTACTATGCGAAGCAAAAAGTTAAAACAACCACTGTCAAAGAAGAAGTCGAAGCATCACAGATATCTCAATACGCACGCGTCGGAATCGGAGGGGTAGAAATCGGTTTCACAAATCAACCTTAACAACACCAAAACTCACCACAAGCGTTTGTTATTTTTTAAAGTAATTTCTAACACCTATTTTGCAAAGTTTGCCTCGGTGCCGTTCCAAAATAGTTCCCTTTTGATGAATTTGGCAAATGTAGTGTAGGCTTGGTCGTCCTGAACTCCATGAAGTCTAGACTTCCAAAGCGTCGCTCTTGGTAGTGTGGGTGTGGATTTGGTCAGGGGTTGGGGGTGGGGGGGGGTTGAAGAGGAAGTTGAAGTGGTCATAATGTCATAAAGTCCACAGGGGGAAGAGTAGAGGAGCCAGCGGTCTTGAGGCCGAGCTCAATCAGTGGCTTACTTCGTCAGTCTTTCAGGTTCGATGGAGGAATGTAAACTGGGAGGGTGAGGGTAGGAGGGAGAGAGGGGGAGAGATGGTCCCCGGAACGGGGGGTGAAGTTAAGAGAGACACCGAGAGAGACTGGTTTAGGAAGTGGTGTTAAGGTTGCGGTCTGTAGTGTAGTGGTCGTGGTAGTAGTGATAGTAGCTGTAGTGGCTGTGGTCCCCCGGTTGTTTTAGTTTAGCACGGGCAGTACGTGGCAGGTGGCTGGCGTCTAGTGATGCACACAATCAGTTTTTCTGGAGGAAGACCAAGAAAAGATTCACGTTATTATTCAATCATGAGTTATGAATTATTAATGAAGAAATACAAAATGACTCGAATACAAACCATTTGTCTTCCAATTAACATCAAATCATAACAAGTACATTTTACAACAAGATGAAATCTATGCGTTGGAAGATAGCAGGTGACAAAAACAACAAGCACACACACACACACACACACACACACACACACACACACACACACACACACACACAGACTACTGGTTAAAGCCATGCAGCCTGTTGAGTGACAGAACTGGTGGGGGGCGGGACACATACCATGCGTTCACATGCAGTGTTACAGTGGGGGGAGCCTAACCATCATAAGAATCCAGAAGAGGCAAACTGGCCTGCCTCTCCCCATACATCCCTCCCTAAGAAGAGGTGTGCGAGCAAAAAGAGAGAGTTAGTCATTTAGTGAGCGGGCGGAAAGGACAGAGAGAGCCAGAGCGCGTAAAGTCACATCAGCCCCTTTCACACACGCCCCGCAACCCTGACACGGAAAACCTTCTGTTGTTGTGTATTGCACGTGTGAGAGGGCAACCCTGGACAATGCCTGGGCCTAATACCCTGCACATTGTCCCGAGTTCATACGGGAAAATCGGCTTTAGGAGGACAGTTACGCAAAAAAACAACCATAGGTGGGACTCTTCAGACTCCATGGAGGGAAGTTTCAGACTGGGGGTATTGGGGTGGGGGCTGGGAAAGGAAGGGTGACAAGGGTTAGATTAGTTTGAGGTTACGCCGGGTGTAGAGCTGGGTGATGGAGTCAAAAGGGGGCGGGGTGAGGTTGGGGAAACCGCCTACAATCTGTTCTTCAAACACGCCTGCTCATGCAGTCTGTGTGGAGATTTATCCTCCAGTGTCACATTTTACTCTGTGTGTGTGTGTCTGTGTGCATCTGTGTGTATATATATATATTCAATAAACTATACATATTTTGGCTTACAGGCAACTATTTGAAAAGTGAGCATGTTTACGCATGTGTGGTTGTTTGTGCATCTGTGTGTGTGTGTGTGTCTGCGTGCGTGTGTATATTCAATAAACTATGCCTATTTGTGAGAGAGAGAGAGAGAGAGAGAGAGAGAGAGAGAGAGAGAGAGAGAGAGAGAGAGAGAGAGAGAGAGAGAGAGAGAGAGAGAGAGAGAGAGAGAGAGAGAGAGAGAGAGAGAGAGAGAGAGAGAGAGAGAACATGTGTGTGTTTAACCGTGCGTCTGTATGTTTGCCGAGGCATGGGTGTGTGTGTGTACCTGTGCAGATTTATCAGCAGGTCCGAGGGTGTCATCCAGGGTATTCCTTCTCCCTCTTTGGTCAATTGTGGAGTAGGCGTCTAGATGGAGAGGGAAGGCCTGTGTTTTAACATGGGAAACCAAACCTGCTGTTCCACACCCACCACTGACAGCTTGGAGGCTTCTTGGTGAGTCTTAATGGATTTGAATACATCTCTACACAATGTGTCCATGTTGGATTTATATACACACAAACTACATGTTTAATCCATAGTCAAACCTGTCCTTACGCAAATTAAATATGGGGTTTAAGAGTCTGTAAAACATTATGTGGTTAGAACAGCATATGCATTGGTTACTGGAAAGAAGAATAATCTGCCTTCAACAGACCATGGGAAGATTTGTCTGGCGTTTTGCCATCCTGAGATTGCAAACACCAGTCCAATTATTATAGCACGGCTAATGCATATTCCTCATTCAAGAGTGATTGAGTGAGTGCGTGTATTCACCTGGTCCCAAGTCATTCATAGGAATCATGTCTCTCTCTGGGTCCCCTTTTGCTCCTAAATTGCAACAAGAATGTGTTAATATCGCCCATCAAATAAATGAGAGGCCTTCTCTGAATCAACATCTCATGCAATTGTTCTGGCTCCCAGTAACAGAAGAGATTTGAACACCAACATGGTTACGTCTATGCTTTCCAAACTGAAGACGGCCATTACCTTAAGGAATCAGTGTGAGGCGCCTTAACCCCACAGGAAGAGCATGGTCTAAACATCCCCATCACAATTTGAGCTGGTCAAATGCTGTCCCCATCCCTGTTCTAAACGTTCTTCCCTCTACATTTTACGTTAAGGGCATTTAGCAGAAGCTTTTTTCAAAAGCAACTTACAATACGTACATACAATTTGTCAGTAAGGATGTTCATAGAACCAAGTGCCAAGCACTAACAATCACTAGGTTAACCCGTTCCCCGTATACAACAGAGACAGGATAAGATGTCCCCTGTGTCCTTTCCTCTTCTGGCCTGCCTTCATCACAGACCCCCAGACCCCAAAACACAGACCCCCAGACATAGACCCCCGTTCACAGAGCCCCTCCATTCCAGACCCCCAGACACAAACCCCCGGGCGTACCTTTCTCTATGAGCGGCAGCGTGCTGTCCTCGTACGAGCCGTTGGCCCTCGTGCTGTTGGTGGGCGGGCTCAGGCTCACCATGAAGTCCGTCTTCTTCCAGCCGTCCTTCTCCAGGGTGCGGCGCAGCTCCTTGTAGCCCCACACCGTCTGAAGCACCAGCCCGGCCCCACGCACCTCCCGCTCAGAGCGGTTCCTGGGGGGGAAAGGAGTGGCCTAGTGTTTAGGGGGGTTGGATAGTCTGGCTGTTGCCGGACCAAGCGCAATCGTAGGTTGCACGGTGGTCCGGGGAAGCTGCCGTCATTTCCTTCAGCACGAGAGGCGTGATCGACGGGCCGAGTTCAAACGACGCTGTACGCGATTGGCTGCTTGCCGTCGCTTCCCTGTCGTCGTTGTGTTAAACCAGACAATAGCGCGCCAGGGGGAAAAGCCAGCTCGGGGATTGGCTCCCGCTAAAGCGTATCGAAACCAGAAAGAAATGTATTGCTCTACTCCATACCCTTCTGCAGGGCGAACTCAAATCGCCGGCAGAATGGGCGGGGGCTACCCAAGTCTAGGGGTTGGACTCATCTCACATTTACATTTAGATGATTTTGCTGATGCTTTTATTCAAAGCAACACTCAACCATTGATTCACACACCGACGGCAGAGTCACCCACGCAGGGCGACAGCCAGCTCGACAGGAGCAGAGAGGGGGAGGCGTCTCGCTCAGGGACACCTCGACACCCAGCTAGGAGCCGGGGATCGAACTAGCAACCTTCCGGTTACCAGCCAACCCGCCCTACTTCCTGAGCTACTGCTGCTCTGACTCCCACACGCAAACGTTCTGACTTCCAACCAGAAACTCCACTCTTTTTGAACATCTCTGGGCAGGAAGCAAAGCCGAACCCCTGTCTACGCATTCATGAATATGAAAGATTCAGGGTAGGGCCCTTTGGTTAAAAGAGTCTGCTGAAGGCAGACTAGTCGCTAACCAAACATATGTAAAACAAATTCTTGTTTAGTGAAATTCTTCATCTTACCACAAACATTTTTGTGTTTGCATGCTCATTAGCGGAACACATTTTTTGCACTTTGTCCCACATGTGACACACACACACTTCCTCACACGAACAGACACTAGACACACAGTCATCCTTCTCCTCCAATGAGATCAGATAACACTTATTTCTCCCCGTAGGGAAATGCAGTTGTTAACGCAACAAAATACTAAAATAGAAAAACAGTGTTAAATTCCGATAACATTACAAGAAACACGGCCAGCTACTTGGAAAGCAGTAGAATAAGGAGGAGAAGAGAACTATTTGAATCTGTGAATGAGCTGTCACCTTGTTGCATTGATGGCACAACATTAGATGATATATTGACATAAAGAGTATATATATGAAAGACTGACATAAAGGGTATTACTAACGATGAACTGACATGAAGGGTATAGACAATGTGACACTGACATAATCACAATAAACTGTCATGGAGGGGTCCAATATATATATATATATATATATATATATATATATATATATATATATATATATATATATATAACAATGACCCGTCATGGGGGGGTGTATCTGATACAGTCAAATGAAGGGTGTCTCTATAGACACCCTGTCCTGAGGCTGTGCCCCCCCCCCCGCCCGGACCTACCCGTCCTTGTTGATGAGGACCAGCCTCTCGATGCCCTGCGAGGCCCTGAGGGTCTTGGCCGCCTCCAGGCTGGAGCCCAGCACCTCGTGAAGCGTGCTGAGCACCGAGACCACCGTCTCCTCCGACAGCGCCCGCACCGGCTGGCTCTGGCCGCCGCCCGGCAGGTTGGCCACCAGGTGGGGCACGGCGTGTTTCCCTGGGGGGGAGGGAGGACGCTCGGACGTTAAGGGCGGAACGAAGTTTGATTCTGGTTTGTTTTTTTTTGTGTGTGTGTGTGTTTTTGTGTGTGCGTTTCTGTGTGTGCGCGTGTGTGTGTGTGTGTGTGTTCTGGTTGTCTGATCGTGTTGATTGGTGAAATGCTCTGGAGTTTGTTGCCGCTTACAATGATTTGGTAACAGGTGTATTATTATTATTAGTAGTATTATTATTGTTATTATGACTTTACCAAGCTTTTATTAAAGTCTTTATTCATTTAATTATTCATATATATTACATTTAAACATTTAATAAGGGTTGTTTTCGGCGGGGGAGCTGGTTTAATCGAAGTCCAGTCTGCGACATCTATTTGTTTTTGACCCATGGTGTCTGAAACTCCGGGCCCCCTTGCTCAGAGGTAGCGGCGATAAGGCGAGTACACCGGCTCTTGGAGACGAACAGTGAGGCTGGGGGGAGGGGGGCTCCGTACCTAGGAGGTCCCGGTTGCGGGCGTCGATGGCCAGGTTGCGGAGGGCTCCGGACATGGCCCGCACCACGCGGTCGTTGCTGTGGGCCAGCAGCTCTGTCATCATGGGCAGACCCTTCTCCTGGCGAAGGAGGGCGCGGATGTACCGGCCGTACTAGAGAGAGAGAGAGGGAGAGAGGGAGAGAGAGAGGGAGAGAGGGAGAGAGGGAGAGAGAGGGAGAGAGAGACAGGGGAGAAGGAGAGAGAGAGAGACAGACAGACAGACAGAGAGCCAGACAGAGAGAGAAAGACAGAGGGACACACAGAGAGAGAGACACACAGGGAAAGAGAGAGACACACAGGGAGAGAGACACAGAGAGAGAGACACACAGGGAGAGAGAGAGAGACAAAGAGAGAGAGACACACAGGGAGAGAGAGAGAGACACAGAGAGACACACAGGGAGAGAGAGAGAGACAGAGAGAGAGAGACACACAGAGAGAGAGACACACGGAGAGAGAGAGACACACAGGGAGAGAGAGAGAGACAAAGAGAGAGAGACACACAGGGAGAGAGAGAGAGACACAGAGAGACACACAGGGAGAGAGAGAGACAGAGAGAGACACAGAGAGAGAGAGACACACAGGGAGAGAGAGAGAGACAGAGAGAGAGGGACACACACAGAGAGAGTGGGTTTCAGTCCAGTTTCGTGCCACAGGGGAGGAAGGGGAAGGTGTTTTGTGTCGTGTAGCTCATAAAAGAACCGATTGTTGGAGTGTGTCACTTCACAACAAAATGCCTGGTGTGGGGACCAGCGTGACTTGGACTCAGAAGAACGTTTTCATGCTTCTATCCAATTACTGGATTCCATCTTAGAACACCGGCTTAGGGAGTAGGACAGTGTAGGGGCCGGGCTGCCTGACTCCCAGGCGGAATGGACCTGGTGTGAACTCACAGCCTCCCTACAGACGACTATCTGTGGCGTCGTCGAGGAAGCCCTCTCCCACCCATTGCCTGCCCCTCGCTCGCGCCTCAAGTCACTCTGGATAAAAGGGCCCGCTCAATTATTAAACTGTAATAATAAATAGTTTATCTTCAAGTTGCGCTCAACATGCGTGCGTTTCGACCACGGATTGCAGAAGAATCCTCCGATCTTCCCGGCCCCGAGGTGTCGAGGTTGCTTCTGCGTGCGTGTTTAGCATTTTTACAAAGATGAGGTGAAAGTGTTGCTGCTGCTGGTGGTTGACGTCTTACTTGCCAACGCTGGGTGCACACTTCAATATAATCAGCCCCATTTTGTGCCCGATTTCTGCCTTCTGACCCACTGATTGTCCTGAGGAGAGGAGGAATGCGAGTTTGTTTCGTTGCACAGGACAGCGGGGAAGGGAGGGGAGGGAGGAGGTTAACTCACAGTCCAGCGCCCCGCGCAGACGTTCTGCACCGCCCCGGCCGAAGCCTCCAGCACGATGGGGTTCTGGGACTCCTTCAACAGGGAGGTGTAGATCCGCACCACCTCTGGTTGGAACAGCAGCTCGTAGCCTGGGGGGGGGGGGGGGGGGTGGGGGGGGGCACAGGTGGGGTAAGGGATGGAGGGGGAGATGGATAAAGAAAGGTTGGTTGAGGTATATCGTTGCCCTTCCTTGTGCGATGCCAAATATCTGTATATTTTTCTATTAAAAAAAAATTATATATATATACATATCTTTTAAGAATGTATTTTTCATTTTTATGCTTATTCCTGAAAAGTAAGACAGGAACTATAGCCCGACACAGATATTTTTATTAATAAAATAAGGTGCTCTAAACAGATTTCCACATGAATGAGTGAAAGTTGAACTGAAGTTAACGATCCAAAGAAGAGTAACTTATTTTGGATCATGAATAAAAACAGAAATGCAGCACTTTAACATAATTTTGAATTCATTGTTAGACATCAATCGTGATGTATCGTTAAAGGATTGTCAAACAATATATCGATAATTGCAGAAGGCGATATCGCTATATTATCGGTATCTTGGGCCATGTATCGTATCGTGAGATACCCTGTGATTCCTCACAGCTATTTAAAGGACGTAATTTTGGACTAAATTGAAATGACAGTTGATGTTTCAAACGTGTTTAGTGTGTTTGTCGTTGGCCTGAGAGGCGATTGGCAGCTGGGGACTGCTGTCCCTACCTTTAGCTGGAGTGGTCCTCTTGGGAATGTCAATCATGTCGGCGGTCCCGTCTTCGTCCTGTTTACCTGGGGTCACAACCGAAACAAGCATACTTCAGAGGAACATTCTGGAGAACGTTTGACACCGGTTCCACCGTGGGAGTGAACTCCAGCCAGTGTTGAGTGAGACGGAGAGTAAGACGGGCTAAAAAAAAGGAGGCGTGCACACTTGACCGAGACGTACACCAGAGAAACGACACACAAAAAAGTACATGGATATTATAACAAGGAACTATAAATACCCAAACCTGTGCCTGGGTGGGGGGGAGTTAGTGCGTGCGGGTCGTAGCAGAACGAGTAGCTATGTTAGTGTTGACTGGTCTACAGTGAAACAACGAGCAGGTTGGAGCAAGAAACAACGAGCAGGTTGGAGCAAGCAAAGCGCATGTCATAAAGAAGCAAGAGCTTACCTTTGGAAAACCACTCCTCTGTAGCCCCAGCCCCATAGAAAGAGGGAGAGAGATAGGAACAGAGAGAGAGAGAGAGAGAGAGAGAGAGAGAGAGAGAGAGAGAGAGAGAGAGAGAGAGAGAGGTAGAGGTAGAGAGAGTTAGGGAAGTAAAAGGGGATGGAGAGGGAAGAGGAAGATGGCAGGAAAGGAGGAAGAGAGAGAGATGTTTTTAAGTGAGAGGAGAACAGCCATGAAACCAGCCAACCCTCTTAATAATTGCTCAATCATGGAGGGCACTTCTGAACCACACAGACAAAAGCAGCCAGGGGCATGCCAGGTATGGAGGCCAAGAACGGCAAACCAGGTCTAAAGCACACACATGTGACTGCCGAAGGTCGAGCAGTAAAAGTCTTCTACAGTTACTGGCTTAGACAGGCCTTGTTCAGCTATTGGGATTTATTTTGAGAGATTTGGCACGAAACAAAAACGTTTATCCTTTGATAAGCATGACAAAGAACTAAAAGTGAAACTGTCCCACAGTTATTTGGCAAAAGCATGGCGTGTTGGGCAACAGAACCAGCCAGACAGCACCTGTCTACTGCCGATGAAACATTGCCTTCAATCCTCAGTCTGAGCTAAATCAAATTACACTATCTGCTGGCATCCATAAAGATTAGAGGAGTTAAAAAAAAACTAAATGGAGAATTGGCAATTTGTGTGCACCCAGTACTGGTTGCAATGTGCAGGGGGAAAAACAAAAGAAACCTCTGAACGATTCTAATGGTGACAAAAGACGTGTGGTTTAGCGATTCAGATCAATAGTCTGAGTGAAACGCAAACAAAAGGCCCAGCAGATGAGAGGATGCACATTCCCAGAGTCACCTAAATACTTCACATTCCATTGACCGCCCCTCTGTGTGTGTTTGTGTGTGTCGGTGTGTGTGTGTGTGTGTGTGTGTGTGTGTGTGTGTGTGTGTGTGTGTGTGTGTGTGTGTGTGTGTGTGTGTGTGTGTAGATATACGTGCATACACACCAACACAACACACTGAGCCCAACAAAGCACCATAATATTTCAAGCCATTGGGTGTTTTTTTATTTCGTCGCGAAGCTCGACCGGCACTGCAGGTTTAGATGGCTTTATCGCTCCTGGTGGCTTGTAATCATCTACACACTGACCTATTTACTCTCTCACGTAGAGAGAGAGAGAGAGAGAGAGAGAGAGAGAGAGAGAGAGAGAGAGAAACACGCGGAGAGCGGAGGACGAGTGATGGCGGGCAGACGGACAGACCTTTGCCCTTGCGCGAGCTGAAGCAGCCCGCCTTCTGGGCACTGGGGGCCGGGCCCTGGTTGATGGGCAGGGCCTCCTGGTAGCGCTCACAGCCCGGGATCTCCCGGTGCACGTGATAGGACAGGTTCCTTAGCAGGCACACGCTGTTCTCTATCAACTGGGGACACACAGAGGGAGAGGGGAGGACAGAGACAGACAGACAGACGGAGAGAGAAATAAATGGAGAGGTGATTAGCATGATAATGCGAGGGGCTGCTTAGAAACCACCAGTGTTTGGGTGTTTGGGATGGCACTGGTCGGTACAGTTTCAATTTCAATGAAGTGCCTTTCAACGACGTTGCGACACAGAGCTCACCACACAGTCATTTACAATGCTTCTGCATTTCCCTCTCTTTCTCAGACGCCATCGCTTTATGGCCGCCATCAAATTGCTCTGACCCTTGGACCTTAGCCCCGCCGCTGACAATAAGCTTCTTGTTAGCGGCGCTGAATAGAGTTGGAGCGGGCGTCCCTAAAGCCTCTTCTGCTGACTCAGCAGAAGGCCGCACTGAATAACTCACGTCTAAGCGGATAGCATGTCGCTAATTGCCAAACCGTAAACAAATAAAACGGCAAAGCGGCCGACCCCCACCTTGTTGTCCACATGTTTACACTCAATCTGTGACTGGACGATGTACATCAGCGAGTCCACCAATCCTGTGCATTCCCTCAGCTTCCTCCTGGCCTCGCTCCGCTCAGAACTCACATTCCTAATGAGGAAGAAGGGGGGGGGGGGGGTCAAAGGATTAGCAGAGACACAGAGAGAAGATGAAGGGGGTGTTGGAATGAGGAAGAGATTAGAGCGAAGGGGCCGGACAGTGGAAAATAAAAGAAGTGGTTATAATCACCGGGGGTGTGGCCGGTGGTTTTCGGTACACAATGCGCACGACACAAAGCGCAGTGTAGTGCGTGTCATGGTTAGTGTGTGGTAGCTAGGGCTGTGTGTGTGTGTGTGTGTGTGTGTGTGTGTGTGTGTGTGTGTGTGTGTCGAAGTGTGTGTGTGTGTCTGTCGAAGTGAGTGTGTGTGTGTGTGTGTGTGTGTGTGTGTGTGTGTGTGTGTGTGTGTGTGTGTGTGTGTGTGTGTGTGTGTGTGTGTGTGTGTGTGTGTGTGTGTGTGTCGAAGTTCGTATGAGAGTGTGTGTGGATTCCAATTGTTAATAAAAGAGGGCTAAAAAGGGGCGCTTGGCAAAGAAAGTTGGGGCGAGGAGATGAGTAACTCAGAGACACGCGTTCGTTCGTTCCTACGCCCAAACGAGATTACCGGTCTGAAGAGAGATACGAGGTGGAAGTTGAGCCGTGACCGCGTCAAAAACAACGCCGTTGCTGGGAGAGAAAGGAGCCGGCCGGCAGGCAGGAAGTACCGCGGTGGAAAGGGACTCTAGCCTACTTCTTCCCAGTTCAGGCCTGTAGACGGACACGCCTTCCTGCACAATAGCCCCGGCGCATTGTCTCAGCGCCGCGGGGGGGTGGTCGTGGACGCCAGTCCAAGCACACTCTGCCTGGACACTTTCCCCCCCCCCCCCAGCAGAGTTACGTTTTCATCCTCCCTCCCTCGCATACGTCGGATGTGAAAGTACGTGGGAGAGCTGGTGTTGTTTCACCGAGATAAGGGAATCGACGGCGGTCTCCCATTACTCGCACTCCGGGAATGATTAACATACTCCGGGGTTACATAACTAAGTCCGGTGCGTGGTGAAAACGGGTTTCATTCACAGGGAAGATCCTGTGAATGAGTGTGGGAGCGCCGACGATCTACAGCTGGCATGGAACTATACGTTTATGGAGAGGAGGCTGTGTTTCCCACCACGACGTATAAAACCACTGGTCTTTCTGACCGGTACTGGGGCTGCACCAGCGTAGGGACTACAGGCCACAGAGTCGCACAGTGTGTGTTTACACTATGTGAGTCAATGGCCCTTTGTCCACCGCTCTTATCTCTGCTGCTTATTTTCAAATCTCCCTCGGACTCCTCCCACACGAGACCAGCAACCGTTCCCCCCCCCCCCCCGGTCTTGCTCCCCGGTCTCTGACTCCCCCGGATCAATCTCATCCATCCCATGACACTCCGTCTTCACTTCACCTCCTCCAGCACTCACCCACTCTGCCGGAACCCCCACCCCCCCACGTCGACGGAAACACATGACGGTGCCAAATGCTCTTTTGGACTTTCGGTTCTCTCTCTCTCTCTCTCTCTCTCTCTCTCTCTCTCTCTCTCTCTCTCTCTCTCTCTCTCTCTCTCTCTCTCTCTCTCTCTCTCTCTCTCTCTCTCTCTCTCTCTCTCTCTCTCTCTCTCTCTCTCTCTCTCTCTCTCTCTCTCTCTCTCCCCTCCCCCCCCTCTCGCCTCAGACAGCCGGCCGTATTGGTGAGCGCCGTCTCCCACTCCAGGTGTCGGGGCTTGCAGTTCTCCTCGCCGCCTCCCGCTCCGTTGGTGCTCCGCTCCCAGCCCGAGCGCGGCACCATCACCTCGTCGGACAGGGCGTGCAACGCGTGGTCCACGATCTCCATCTTCACCGAGTCGTGGGACGACAGGTTCCACAGCGTGCCTAAAGAGGACCGGGGGGGGGTTACTTACGACTTGGCCAAGTTGTAAGTCGCTTCTATCCAAAGCGACTTACAACGGTTCATGCACACATTCGCACACCGACGGCGGCGTCAACCACGCAGGGCGACAGCCAGCTCGTCGGGAGCAGTCAGGGTGAGGTGCCTTGCTCAGGGACACCTCGACACGTCGAACTAGCAACCTTGCGGTTACAAGTCTACCAGCAAGTATACAGGATGAGGTGAAAGTGTCTGCTGGTGTTAGCATTGACTTCTTACTTGCCGACGCTGGGTACACACTACAGGATAGTTAGCCCGACTTTGTACCTGACTTCCCCCTTCTGTCCCTTTTCAGTAAAGCCCCGATTGGCTTGTGGTGCTACAGATCACTCTGTTGTGTGAAGGCCTCACCAATCCTTGTGTGTACCCAGCATCACTGCTGTTTCAGGGCTACATGCTAAAATCCTCGTTGACAATGGCTCTGACATTTGGAAGACTGGAATGTCCTCATGACCTCACTTCCTGATCCACTTCCAGGAAGTGGACGAGGATGTGTGCTTTTGAGTGCGTGCGCACAGGCGTCAGAGTTGTGTGTGCATGCGGGCGACGGGCCGTTGGAAGTGTGTGTATTTATGTAGAGAGTGTGGATTCAGTGCGTCGTCGTGCGCGCGGGGGAGACGTACCGGTGATGGTGTCGGTGAGGTCCTGGTCGTGGGTCTTCCTCAGCAGCCGTACCAGGGCGGGCACGCCGTCGCAGTTCTTGATGGCGATCTTGTTCTCGGCGTCTCGGCCGTAGGAGATGTTCTTCAGCGCTCCGCACGCCGCGTGGTGGACCTGGAACGAGATGTCAGACCACGGTGAGAACCGCGAGGGATTCACACACGTAACATTTTACATTCAGGGCGTTTAGCAGACGCTTTTATCCGAAGAGATTTACAATGAGTACGTTCGTCAGAGAAAACGGAGAAACAACAATATATCTCTGTCGGTACAGTAAGGATGTTCATAGAACCAAGGGCCAAGCCCTAACAATCGCTGGGCTGACCCATTCTCCGTTAACAACAAAGATAGATAGGATGAGATGCTGCAAGATGCTAAGTACTGTTTAGGTGCCCCAAGTGCCAACCCTGAACCATAAGTCCCAGTGGGGGCATTCGGTCACAGAGGGGGTCAAGTGTTGAAGGTGAAAGTAAATCGGGGACTCTGACCCGAAGAAAAAAACCACAAGAAACACAACAGACTCGAAGAGCTGGATAGCAGAAGAGGACGGGGAACGGAGAGACAGACCTCTTTGTTGGGGTTGTCCAGCATCGACACCAGAGCCGGGATGCCCTTCATTCGACGCACCTCGGTCTTCATCTGGGGAGGAGAAGGAGAACAGTTCAGCGATCGCACGTCCTCCCTCTCACCACAAGGCCCTCTTTCATTACATCAATCGATACTCATCCCCCCCAGTCTCGTGGCTTTGCTATTCCTCATTGAGGGCATTTGGCATTTGACGCTTTCACCGAAATAGCTTCCAACGGTTCATTCTCACATCGACGGCGGTGTCGACCACGCAGGGCGACAGCCAGCTCGTCGGGAGCAGTTAGGGTGAGGCGCCTTGCTCAGGGACACCTCGGCACTCAGCTAGGGATCGACCTAGCAACCTTCTGGTTACCAACCGACCCGCTGTACGTCCTGGGGTAAGCCGTCATGTTTTTCTTTCATAAAGTGGGACAACTACAAACATCAAACCATACGCAAGAAACACACAAATACACACAGAAACAAACACCAACGTACACAAACAGAAAGAAACACACACACACACACACACACACAAACACACACACACACACAGAACCCCCCCCCCCCACACACACACACACACACACACACACACACACACAGTGGGACATCTACAAACATCCACCCACACTCGGGGGATGTTCCCCTGGGAAAACCCCAAGCCCCTCCCATGAAACCCCAGCGCTCCACGCCCACGCTGGGCCCACCTTGTCGTTCTTGAAGGTGAGGTGCTGCAGGAAGGCGGCGGCGTTGCTCTTGACCGGGTCCAGCCTGTAGTTGAGCATGGCGATGACCTCCGGGAGCTCCGGCTGACGCCAGCCCCCGGGGCCGGGGCCCTTCCGCAGGGTGCTGTCCAGGGACGCCATGCTGCCGCGCTCGCCCTGGGCCATGGGGGCCCCCTGGCCCCAGTAGTACATGTCGGAGGCCCCGTCCAGCTGCCCCTCGTAGCTCCTAGGAGGGAGGGAGGGAGGAGGAGGAGGAGGAGGAGGAGGAGGAGGAGGAGGAGGAGGAGGGCGTGTTCAGTCTGTGTTCTGATGTCGGGGACGTGAGGCCTTGAAGGCATCCCCCTTCCCCGACCAGTGATGGTGGTGATGAATCATTTATCGATTGATCAACGTTAAGTAACGGGTTAGAAGGGTACTGGCTGACGATATGGCTCTTACGCACCAATTATTTTCAGGACTTTTTGTTTTTGAACCTTTTCCACAAACAAAGCAATAACATTAAAAAAAATACAAATAGTAAACCAACATGAGGTCATGGGATGATCAGTAACTTCGAAACAAAATGATCTCCTTTTCTGTTCCTTTGAATTGTTTGTGCTTCATGAATAATTGTTTCACATAACTAACGTGGAGCATGAAGTGTTTAATAAAACAAAAACAGAATTTTGCCTCTTATAAATTATTAACGATTCATAGACTCATTGATTTTCAACAGGTTCAACTACAACATGCAAGGAAAATGTATGACATTTTCAATCAAACATTAAAGACTCATTTATCTCCAGCTCATGGGTAACAGCTAGATTACAGGTGCTTGGGATGGAACCCATAACCTTTGGGATGGAACCTATCGCCTTTGGGATGGAACCCATAACCTTTGGGATGGAACCCATAGCCTTTGGGATGGAACCCATAGCCTTTGGGATGGAACCCATAGCCTTTGGGATGGAACCCATAACCTATGAGATGGAACCAATAGCCTTTGGGATGGAACCCATAACCTTTGGGATGGAACCAATAGCCTTTGATCTTGGGGTCGAGAACCCAAACCCTCGCACTACCCACATTACTTCCCACTAAGCCGACGGAGACGTCTGCAGGTGGGGGGCTCTCACCCGGTCCTGCGCGGTGGTCCCTGGGGGGTGTAGACGTTGTGGTTGCGGGGCACGGTGCTGTAGTGGATGGCCGGCATGCCCATCCCGTAGTCGGGCTCGTCGTAGCCCATGCTGCGCTGGTCGTCCTCCAGGCCGTAGGGCTCCGGGACGAAGCGCTGCATGCCGGAGAGCTCCAACGCACTGCCCATACGGCCCACCTACACACACACACACACACACACACACACACACACACACACACACACACACACACACACACACACACACACACACACACACACACACACACACACACACAATGCAATACAATGAGGGCGTATAGCAGACGCTTTTATCCACAGCGACTGACATAAGTACAATTGTCAGAAGAAAGTGAAACAACAATATAGTGCCAAGCACTTACAATCGCAAGGTCAACCAGTTCCCCGTACGCAACAAAGATAGATAGAATAAGATGCTACACAATGCCAAGTACTGTTTTAAAGTGAAAGGACGTGGGGGGGTATGCAGAGCCTAGGTGAACTCTGAATAATTGAGTATTGAGTCTTTTGTGGAATCAAGTCTTTTGAATAAACACAGAAACAAACACACAGACACACACACACACACAAAGAAACAAACCCACACACACAAAAAGAAACACACATATAGAGGAAAAAACAAACACACACACATAGAAACAAAGGACAAACACACACACACACACACACACACACACAAACACAAAGAAACTAAGACACAAACAAAGACGCGTCGTCAATTTCTAACTAGGGTTTCGATTGAGCTCTGAGCCAGACGTGATTCAATATGTATACGTCCTTGGTACAAGATAGACGAAAACATTAGGTCAGTCATTCTTTCTGCAGCGGAAGAAAACGGGCCAGCAGTGCTCGGACCAAGGGAGAACTACAACCGTGAACAGATCCGACTTTGATTTTTCCTTCTCTTCGGGGGACCAACTGCTTCCTCTCTAATCTGGCACCAGATAACGTTATCTCCGTTCCGTTGGCGCGCCCCCAAGGCATTCCGCGGCCGGGTGGCTGGTACACCTGGTACGTCCAGGGTCACTCACCTGAGGCTGGGCAGCATAGGGGTCCAACTGGTTCCTGCTGGCCGCTCTGTAGCTGGGGTCCAGTGTCCTGTAGCCTTCTGGGTGGACGGGTCTGGGGGACGGGACGGGACGGTTAACCACACCGGGCAGAACATGTACAACGTTTCCCTTTCCATTTGGGGCATTTAACAGACGCTTTTATCAAAAGCGACTTACAGTAAGTACATTTGTCAGAAGAAAGAGAAACAACAATATATCTCTGTCGGTACATTAAGGATGTTCATAGAACCACTAACGGTCACTAGGTTAACCCATTCCCTGTATGCAACGATGATAGCTAGGATAAGACACTACACAATGCTAAGTACTATTTTTAAGTGCCAGGACGTACAACATAAAATAAGTGCATACATTAAGTGCCAGGATGTACAGCATACAATCAGTGCGTAAGTGGGGTGTGGGAAAGGGTGGGGGGAATCTATGTGAACTCTGAAGTGAGTCTTGAATCCACAACACCGAACACGTTACGGACAGAGACGCAACGCAACAAAGACAGAGAGGGAGAGAGGCTTTGGGAGGTCTTTGAAGTCGTGGAGGATTCCCAAGCCTTATTATTCGTAGATTTCGAAGATGTCATTAAAAATAACGACGAGATCACGCAAGCACACGTCGACTTGTGCAATGCCAACAGCCGTTGGCATTGCACAAGTCAACTGAAAAGGATCTACTTGTGTCTGACCTCGGCAGGCCTCCATTAATGTCATTGAATGGTTGACGGACAGAGGCAGAGAGACAGGGAAACAGATAGATAAACAGACGACAGAGACAGAGACAGAGAGACAGAGACAGAGAGAGTCAGAGACAAAGAGAGACAGAGACAGAGAGAGAGAGAGACAGAGAGAGAGAGAGACAGAGACAAAGAGAGAGACAGAGACAGAGACAAAGAGACACAGAGAGAGACAGAGACAGAGAGACAGAGAGAGAAAGACAGAGAGAGACAGTCAAAGAGAAACAGAGAGAGACAGAGACAGAGAGACAGAGACAAAGAGAGACAGAGAGAGACAGAGACAAAGAGAGACAAAGACAGAGAGAGACAGAGAGAGACTGAGAGAAAGACAGAGAGAGGGAGACCGAGAGAGTGAGACAGAGACAGAGAGACAGAGACAGAGAGAGACAGAGACAGAGAGAGACAGAGACAAAGAGAGACAGAGACAGAGAGAGACAGAGACAGAGAGAGACAGAGACAGAAAGAGACAGAGTGAGACAGAGACAGAGAGAGACAGAGTGAAACAGAAAGACAGAGAGAGACAGAGTGAAACAGAAAGACAGAGAGAGACAAAGACAGACAGAGAGAGACAGAGACAGAGAGTGAGACAGAGAGACACAGAGAGAGACAGAGAGACAGAGACAGAGAGAGACAGAGAGAGAGAGAGACAGAGACAGAGAGAGACAGAGTGAGACAGAGAGACAGAGAGAGAGACAGAGACAGAGAGAGACAGAGAGAGAGACCAGTCCAGCAGTGGGACCCTTCCCACACACAGGGGGGGGGGGGGGGGGAAGGCAGGAGAGAGAGCGCCGCCATCCGGGGTTCGGGAGAAGACAAACCAAAAGTGCGAGAACGTAAAACACACACTTTACACACAAACGTTTCCCCGGCAGATACCTGTAGCGGTCGTCCATGCGCGCCCCTCTGCTCAGGCTGGTGTAGTTGTCGGTGGGGGGTGGTCCGCGGTAGTCCTCATAGCCGCCGCCCCCGGGGGGGCCGTAGTGGTAGTTCCGGGGGACGGTGTAGGTGGGGTAGTCGGGCCCCCCGGGTGGCGGCCGGTAGGACATGGGCTGGGGGTACCCCCCGCCTGTGACCGAGCCCCCGCCGTCCAGGGACATGGTGTCGGACATGGAGGGCATGACCGTCCTGGTGGTGGTGGTCTTCACCATCTTCTTCACCTGGTGGAGGGAGAGGGGGGGGGGGGGGGGGGGGGGGGGGGGGGGGGGGGGAGGTCAGTTAGGGGGGAGGGACGGAGGAGTGGGTCTGGTTCATGACCGAGGGGTCACATGTTGTTTGGACGATTTTGTAAATAAATAAATAAATAAATAAAAATAAAAATGGGGTTTGGAAAAGGCTTAAATCCCAATTTCCACTTAACTGTAGTGATTCCTTTGAAAGAAAACTGCAACCTACTCATTAACAACAACGCATGTAAAAAAACATGATACAAATACAATAATAGAGCATACTGCAAGTCACTTTGGAAGAGAGTGTAAATTAAACAGTGGTATTGATCAAAAATGATCAGGAAGTCAGAGAATTAAGTTAAGAAGTAAAAAGTAAAAAAGGTAAAGTGGGTATCATCACAACACCATAGTGACTCAAGCAGAAGTCACACAGTGTGTGTGCGTGTGCATGTCTCTGTGTGTCTTAATGTGACGTGGACCGTCGGGAAGGTTAGAGGTCAGAGAATACAGGAAAGGTTAGAGGTCAGAGAATACAGGAAAGGTTAGAGGTCGGAGAATACAGGAAAGGTTAGAGGTCAGAGAATACAGGAAAGGTTAGAGGTCAGAGAATACAGAAGAGGTTAGAGGTCAGAGAATACAGGAAAGGTTAGAGGTCAGAGAATACAGAAGAGGTTAGAGGTCAGAGAATACAGGAAAGGTTAGAGGTCAGAGAATACAGGAAAGGTTAGAGGTCAGAGAATACAGGAAAGGTTAGAGGTCAGAGAATACAGGAAAGGTCAGAGGTCAGAGAATACAGGAAAGGTTAAAGGTCAGAGAATACAGGAAAGGTTAGAGGTCAGAGAATACAGGTGAAGGGGTCAACATGAACATGGTCAGTCATGTCCTCACCGTGGTTTCGGTGCGCCGCGTTGTTCCGTCTTCATTGGTCTCCACGGAGACCACTGGCGAAGATTCCTGGGGGTCTTCCTCCACCGTGAACGACTCCTGCATCACCTGAGCAGGCTCCATCCTGAACTGCACACACACACACACACACACACACACACACACACACACACACACACACACACACACACACACACACACACACACACACACGTTTAGGTCACAGCAGGGATTCAAACCTCTCAAATATGAAGTAAATTAAAAAAATAAAGTATGAAATGATAATCTTTATGTTTGGCATATAATGTCTTTACGGACTGCAGAGTGGAAAGAGACAGGAACGCGTGTTGAAAGAGAGAGGAAACGACATTCTACGTTCCTCGCGTAGGAACGCAGGTCAGAATCTGACCTGGGTCGATCCGGGGCGTAACGTCTACGTGGTTAGCGTTTCAGTGGTGTAAGCCATTGAGTCGCCCAAGAATCAGTATGTTCACCACCCAGCCCGCGATCCGAACACATGACGAGTCTCACTGTCGTGGGAGAACCACTACGCCGGCGCCAAATATTGATTTGCTTTAATTAATAAAATATGGCACTCGAAACCGATTTACCCGGCTCCCAGCATCGCTGCTTAATTTCTACTCATGAATCTGTTTTCATCGTAGTTCTGTGAAACTGGAAAAACTCAGTTTGGACCACGAATAAAGACTGGAATCCAGCACTTCAACTTTTCACAGTCACTTTGTATTCATCTTTGGACATATATTGTGATGTATCAATGTAGGATCGTCTAACAATACATCAACAAATGGTACTACCAACCACTCAAAACAAAAATAAGTTGTATTCCAACCAATCACCGACAAGGGTCGAGTGTTGTGGGGTTTTGCACTACGTTCATGATCGTTTTTACTGGATGCAACTAACGCCGAAGGGAGGGGCGAGCTGGCTCTGTTTGTTTGGGATCTCGCTTCAAATACCAACAGAAGTGACGTCACCCGACATCACTGATACAACCTTCAATGTACAACATTACAGACAGTGATCCCGGCGGTCAGCTTACGTGATGTGTTCCGTTGATGTAACTCTCGTTCAGAGTGAGCCTCTCTATGTCCGCATCACAGGGTACACGGCCGTTCTACACGCACGGGAGAGGTGGGGGGGAAGAACGTTAGCAGACACACACAAGCTGGTCCTGGCACTGAGGAACAAACACACAGAGATGGAGGAGCGGCCACATGCAGAGATGAATGGATGAAGACCGATGTGATCGACACAGAGGACGGGCAGACTGGCGATTGAAATGTGCGGCAGGTGAACATGCAACCAGGAAGCGTCAGGAGTTCTATGTCCTCAAAAATTGGACTGACGAACACGATGGTGAGTGTGAACCACATCAGGCGTGGACCGTGAGTTCACCGATTCATTCGTCGTGATCCTGAGTCACACAGCTATGTGGCGGCCTCGTGTAGGGGTTCATAGTGTGCCCAGCAGGTATATGAGTATTTGCACAGCGAGGCAGTCCGGTTAACAACCGTTATCAACGGCTACCCTTAATGTATGACGAGGCCTACTTGGGTTGCTACGAATGCTTTATCGCTCTAGAACTAAGCTAACTGAATTACTGACGACTCATGAACCAAGAATGACTGCAGGCGTGTCTCTGGAGTGGTAGAACTTCTGGGCGGTGGTGTGTGTCGTTTCCATATTGAAATGAGACTCTTGTGAGTGGTGGAAGTGGCTAGGGAGACGCGCTCCGAGATAAAGGCTAATGCAGGCATGGGTTGGGCCCTCCATCCGTCTCAGATTCACACACAAACACGGCGTGAAGCCGGTCTGACGGGTCATGCGGTGTCCCACACACGTACACGCACACACACACACACACAGACACACAAAAACGCACAAACACACATTAAGAGAGACACACACGCACTCACTCACTCAGACCAACACACATTAAGAGAGAGAGAGACACAAACACGCACACACACACACATTAAGAGAGACACACATACTAAATAATTTAAAACCTGCCCATAAGCTAATGCAACTCCAGCCACCTTTGTGGTTTGTGGACACGCATTAAAACACAAGGTCAATAATAACAACAGAGAGCAGATGACCGAAGGCATGCATGAATGAATTAATTAATTAATGAATGAATGCCTGGGCAAAGTTGATTCATTGTCTAAATAATAATATTCCTTAATAATAAGAACGATGATAACAAAGCGGTTGACGGACATGAACCGTATCGTAGGAAAACGTCCTAGCGTGAGTCAGACGCCCCACAGGGACAGTTCCCCATCTCACCACAGGGGCGTCTCTGTAATATCTCCACCAAAAATCTCTCTAGAATCAGAACACGGTGGGGGGATTGCTTAGCAACGGATCAGAAGGGGCCAGCAGACAGATCTCCACCATCACAAGTTCTGTGGTCGGTTTGGACACAAAATAGCTCTTTTTTGGTCTCTCTCTCTGATGCCACCAGCGAAGACCTCATAACATCAATGGGGGGAGGGAAGAGAGAGAGAGAGAGAGGGGGAGAGCGCGAGAGAGGGGGAGAGCGCGAGAGAGAGAGAGAGAGAGAGAGAGAGAGAGAGAGAGAGAGAGAGAGAGAGAGAGAGAGAGAGAGAGAGAAAGGGGGAGAGCGAGAGAGAGAGCGAGAGACCAGTTTAACTCTTCCCACGCACACGGCGAAAGCAGGAGAGAGACTGCTGCGCAGATCACCGCATGTGGGAACCTGTCAGTGAAGAGGGGAGATGGTGGCGTTAGGCTGCCTGTGAGAGAGAGAGTGAGGGCGACCAAGGGAGTGAATGAGTGAGCGAGTGCAGGAGGCATGCCGAAAGCCCCAGGGCTATGTAAACACACACAAACACACAAGTGAGATAAGAACCAGGCCTTAGACACATTGCTGGCCTGGCCTCTGAGTTTCACCCCAAACCATCTGACCAAGCTGGCTGTGTTCTGAGCCGGCTGCCAATCAGCCAAGAAGACTAACAATAACCAGGACCAGGCCTGGGTAGTGTAGTGTGTGTTGATGTGTTTCTTAATGTGTGTTTCTTTGTCTTCATTTGTGTGTGTCTTTATGTGTGTGTGTGTGTGTCTTTATGTGTGTCTTTATGTGTGTGTGTGTGTGTGTGTGTGTCTTAATGCGTTGGTGTGTGTCTCTTTATGAGTGTGTGTGTGTGTCTCTTAATGAGAGTGTGTGTATGTGTGTGTGTGTGTGTGTGTTAATACGTGTGTTAATATGTGTGTGTGTGTGTGTTAACATGTGTATGTGGGACTTAATTTGTTTGTTTGCCTTAATGTGTGTGTCTTAATGGGTGTGCATGAGCTTGCTTGCGTACGTTTGTGTGTACAAAAGAGAATGAAGACACACAGAGATGAGCCACTACTTTAAAGAATACCAGGGAAGAGCCTACAGGCTCAGAGTGCATGTATCAACCCAATGCTCATTAGTAAACAGACCCACAGGTAGAGGTGTGTGTGTGTGTGTGTGTGTGTGTGTGTGTGTGTGTGTGTGTGTGTGTGTGTGTGTGTGTGTGTGTGTGTGTGTGTGTGTGTGTGTGTGTGTGTGTGTGTGTGTGTGTGTGTGTGCTTCGCATGTAGGTAAATGAGGAGTATGATGTCATTCCTTCTTTCCGAAGGGCAGGTGACTCAGGCCTGATATGGGAAAAGGGAGCGGTGAAGAACCAGGGAGTTCATGCTTGGCTAGCAGAGAAAACAATCTATTCTCAACCTCGATGTGACCACATCAAATCCACGGTGTTAAGTTAGAACAAGGTTGTTTTCCATGCCTTGAATATAAACACGATTGTACGTTTTCGGGATGGGACCGCGAGGCTCACGGGCAACATTGGTGACAATGAAAACCGCGCCGCAACAAAAGAGAGTGCTGGTGAAAAGAGGGGAAAACAATGCAGCTATCTGGAGATCGAGAGAGGCCGCTCAGCATGCAATCCAGAGTATTCCAGCGGGCTTTGGAAGCAGAGGGGGGTGAGGGCGGGAGTTACGGTCACAGGGCACGGCCGCGGGTATCAGAGACGGGTGGACGGACGGTTGGGACTCTCGCTCATCGATGGAGGACAGGGGTTGTTGTTTTTTAAAGAACTATTTGTGTGAGATGGACAGGAAGGCATGGGAGATAGGAGGGGAGGACATGCAGCAAATCATCCCGGGAAGGAATCGAACCCTGGTCGCTGCGATCAGGACAAAGCCCTGATGGTACGCTCTCTACCCGGTGAGCCACTGGGGCGCCTCAGAGGAGGACAGGGTGAGGAGGGTAAAGGTCTCGATTCAGTGACCCCCCCACTGGGGTAAAGACAGAAGAGCGTCTGGTCGTCCAGTGAATTGGCTCGTGATTCTATTTACCATCCGGTCCGGTTTACGAGACTCCTGTTGTCCACACTTTATGGTGAACTCAGACACGAGTCATCACTATTGAGCCGGTTTAGGGTGAGGCATCAGGAAGCATGCAGGTGGGTCGGGGATTGAACCTGGTGTCTGGTATCAGAGCACACCGCGAGGCAGCTCGAGAATCCCTCTTGGCCAGGCTTCAAGTTATGCGCTTGTGGCCGAACCGCAGGGGGTCCTGACCAATCAGCATCCTGTGAGGAACTACGAGATCTGAGCGATAGTAAAAGAGGTCGGGGGAATTCAAGTGAACCACAAGCATCCCATCCAACTCAAAAGCCCCAAAGAAGGGTTTCTAAACGTCGCATGGCGGCTGGCTACCCGGCGCGATGGGTTGATGAAGGCGGAGATGAGGATGATGAGGAGGATGATGATGACGACGACAGAACAGCGGATGACCACCGGCACACGGACAGAGGCGTCCCTCCGACCGGTAGAGAGGCGGTGGGGGGCGGCGGCGGCGCTCGGAGGGTTTCTAGCGTTACCTGCATGGCGGGGGGCAGGGGGCGTGGCAGGGTGCCCGCGCACGACCTGCGCTCGTCCTCCAAGGCCCGGCTCAGCATCTCAAACTGCCTCTCCTGCTCCCGCACGGAGGCCAGAAGGGAGGCGGTGCTCGCACACTGCTCCATTCACACGCTGGGAGCAAGCACAGGACAGGACAGCACAGGACAGGAGACAGGACAGGGTTAACCACCACAGCACCACAGAGAAGTGAGGACAGAGGCCAGGGCACCGTCTGACACCGGGGGATGACCGCGGGCAGGAGAGAGGTTCACCCCCGCCGAGCAGAGAAGGAGAAGGGAGGACAGAGGCCCTTCCCCGGGGAGGTGATGACCGCAGGCAGGAGAGAGGTTCACCCCCCCCGAGCAGAGAAGGCGAAGGGACCGTGAAGACAGCGGGAGACGGACACGGGCCACGGAGAGACGGGCGGGAGTTTGTCGAGAGTTCTGTGCACGTTTCGCTCGCACGTTGTGCGAGAGGTGCTGAAGATGATGATGCAGATGTTTCAAAGAGGTGGGAAGAAGGACGAGTTTGAAAGAGAGTTGGAAGTCGCTGGATTCAAATGGAGGAGAGGTGAGGTCACAGGATGGGGAGGTCTCGAAGGAGAGGAGAGCAGAGGAGGACGAGAGGAAAGGAAAACATGGAGGCTCGTCTTGAAGCGACCGGAGACACGTGAAGATGGGTGATGAAGAGAGACGAACACGCAGGATGTGACATCATAATGAGGAAGAGGAAGAGGATGAGGAAGAGAACAGGAGGCACTCCCGTCCAAACAATAGCTGAACTCCAGGAGTCGTCTGACGATGAGCACATTCAATTTCAAGGCAATAAGTGCTCTGCCTGGAAATGTAACATAATTATCTTTCACGGGAATCAATCACACTGGTGATGGTGTGCGATATGCAGAGTGAAGACAGCTCGGAGGAGGGAGAGAGGAGCGAAGGATAAAAAAAGGCCCTATTCACAGCGATCCTCCCTGCGATCTTGTGAGCTTATTAACACTTCTCTCATCGTTCCAGACAGAGAGAGAGATGCAAAGAGAGGGAGTGATGGAGAGAGTGAAAGAGAAGTAGAGTGACAGCAAGAGCATGAGAGAGAAAGAGGAAGGAGAGAGACAGAGACAGAGACAGAGAGAGAGGGCCAGAAGGGAACACGGAGCGAAACACCCGGTATTACACAAATTATTTTGGGAACAAAAATGCACCAAGTCTGCGCGACACAAAACCAACAAGCCCTGTGGCATACGGAGGAGATGGTGGGCATCAGGCCTCCTACTTCATACATTCGTCACATACGTAACCATCCCAAGGCCAGAATGTAAGCTCAGCGGATACAGCTAGAGAGAGGCGACGTTTGGATGTTCCTACACCAAAAGTGTAGGTTTAAGTATGAAAAGATGGGCGCATGTTCCTGTTCGCAGCATTCGCAGATCAATAACCATTACAGTCACAGCATAACAAGCTTTGAGGTCACAGGCGAGATGACCTTTCAAACACTAGGATCCCACCAGGGCGAGGTTTGATAGAGAGCTCGTTTATGACGCAGGCGAGCGAGAGATATCATATTGGGAGACTAAATAAATAGTCCCTGGCCTAATGTTTTTTTAGCTGGATAATATAGGTGATTATACGGAAGAGGATTAGGGCCACTCATAAAAAAAAAATAAAGTTCTGACTTTTTTCTCAGAATTCTGAGATTAAAGTCAGGATTCTGACTTTAAACTCAGAACTACCTGTAAGGACCAACCTCCGTGGGAGAGACACTTTGCTTTATGAAGTAGGAAGAAACCAGGAGCAGAGTAACCAGTAGCCCTAGCCTACTGGTGCCAAGATGTCTTCCCTTAGCGACTTCTTGCGGGTTCGAGGGGTTCCAGAAGATGTCCCAGTTTCATTCACCAAAAGGTGAGTGAAGCTGGAACATGTGTTGTTTTGGTGCCAGTTTTTATAAAGTCATCCTGACTTTAAAGTCAGTATTCTGACTTTTTTCTCAGAATTCTGAGATTAAAGACAGAATTCTGAGATTGTCAGAATTCTGAGTTTAAAGTCAGAATTCTGAGAATAAAGTCAGAACATATTTTTTTTTATGTGTGGCCCTAATCCTCTTCCGTATGATTATCATAAGGTCATTGTACAACAAGCATTGATTTATAAACCATGTTTACCCATTGAGGAAATCTCGGTTGCATGAAAAAGATCTTTTCTTTATTGTTCCATGTTTGATATGGGTCTGTGTGCTACTTAATGTGTTTTTATAACCTCCTGCATTGTATTGGACCAATAGGAGATAACCGGTACTCTGAAGTACAAAACAAAGGAACAAGGAGGGGGCTGTTAGAAAACTAAATAAAGTCGTGTTTCTTTGGGGTCTGTTTCATACCAAAAGAAACACAAGGCTATATTAAATACAGAATTCTCCCTCTGGCACGGGAGCACGCTCACAAGTAGGCATAGCCAGGGCCATTCCAATTCAATAACACATTGATAGGAATATCAAGGTATTCAGTGGGAGTATAACTAGCGTAATCTGAGCGGCTTTCTTCCTCTCTAAACCGTAACTTTAAAAGTGTTGAACTCGTCCGTGGTCCGGTTGTATTCCGGACACCCAACAAAGTGTCCTCTGCTTAAACTCATCGTGTTGTTGACCGCATGGCGTGTAATGGCTCCATTTCCCCTCTTAACACTAGAGCTAAAGCCTAGCTCCAATCATTGGATTTGCACAGTGTACACGTATATGAAAAGACAGGAAACCGTGGTAATACTGTGGTATGGTATTAGGATGCGTATGTATTGCCTCGTTTTTCTGGGAGATTTAACCACAGTTCCCTTCTCTCCTGGCTTCACTCAAACATCCGTTACTATATGAATCATACAAAAAGTTTGGGAGGAGTAGACACTGTCTCTGACAGAGTATATGGTGTCAAAGACTAACCTGCTTCTGTCTTCTGTGATTTACAATCCAAATACAGGCAGCGCATTCGTCGTGAAGGACGAATCAGACGATTATACTCAGTTTCAAAGTCCACATATTCATCTTTACAGCTACTAAGAGAAGGCACCTCCCCTCCCTGCTAGTCTCTTGTACACACACGTTTAAATTTGTCTCACATGACGGACATCCTCTAAAATCACAAACAAATCACACACACGGTGAGCAGCGACTGTGTGCGTTTTCTAACGGTTCCGATAAACATGATCCGGCCCTTCCCGTTTCCTATTGACCCGACGTAATCAACCTTCATAGAAAGTGACACGTACAACCACAAACACAAACAAGACAGAGCAACACACCGGCATGCATTTTCCCAAAACGCCATTCTCCTACATTCCACAGGGAGTTATGGCATGTCACATCCTGCCTCAGCTGTAAGACGCGGCCCCGATAACAAGCGCTTTACTCTCTCCCACTAGACAACAACGAGTCACCCCGGCCCGGTTCATTTCTCAGGAGGTGTAGAAGGGGAGCCGACCAGAAGGCCTGCCAATTACCTCCAGCACGCTTGGACGAAGAAGAAAAATAACTTGGAAAGATGTTGTTTCAGGTGGAAAACTGAAACGGGTGTCCCGATACGAATGTGGTACACGTTTTGGTCCGAGCCTGGGTCTGAAAGGAAAATCCTGACAAACCTGACACCTTCCCTCGAAACAGAGATTAGCAGCAATTACACAAACACGCACGCACACTCACGCATGCACGCATGCACATTTGGCCAGTGTTAGGTGTCATTCTAGGTGACGGCTTACCTTATGTTGTTAAAAAAACAGAGGATATAATCAACGCGATTCATGCATGGTGCTGAATAGGCAATATGTCCTATCACACATAACAACAGATGAGGCCTTTCACAAGCACAGAAGGTATCCTGTCCAGTTTCAATACTAACAACAAGAGGTGGAAGAGCTGTGGACATTAAGACAGCTTTATCCAAAGCGAGAGTCCAAAGCAGGAGAACAAGCGAAGCTCACGAATCAATACTGCAGCAACTACAAAATGTAATTGTGACACGAACAACATCATCAAAACAACTTGGCCTTAATAGAGTGCAAAGTAGCTAGGGGACTTGGTAGGAAACCCAGAAAAAGTACAAGGACAGCAAGCACACTGCACACAGAACGGCTCCCAGTCGGGTATGACCAAAAGCACTTGGTGCAGCTGCAAGCTGTGAGACAATGCAAACCACTGCACCACATGGGCCACCAAATATGCATGGGAAACCAGTGCCTTGCTGATATTGAAAAGGGCACAAACTCGTTTCCGGCACTGAGTGCTAAAAAGAGATCAATGGCTCTCCCGCAACGGTCAGTCCAACTTCTGACATGGATATGGCTCTTTAAATGGCTTGCTGTCCTAAACCCATCATCAACTTAACGGAAGAGTCATTAGGTTTTACACTGAATTATGTCCATCAAACCAAAGCCCCACTAAGCTCCTTACGATCGGCGCCAGTACACAGACTGAGAGGGCAAGCGCACACACGTACGCATCCCACGAAAAACCGGCCACAACGCACAGGCATCCCATCCCTTCTGTTGAGATTCGGGATACGATCTCAGTGCCGCCGTCCACACGTACGGCCTTCAGCTCCCAGCGTGGGTTCGGGTGTTGTGTTACACCATTATCGCAGGCTGCCAGGGCCGTGCCTGCCACATTAAAGGGAGCTGGGGCCGGCCATAGCGGGCAGGCCTGCATTATGTTCCAGCACACAGCTGAGGATCAACCAGCTATGGTGAATAGGCTCGGGCAGCGCGGTCAGCGCTCCGCTGACTCAGCTGCATTTGAATGGTCCAACAGATGTAGAGAGTGGCCTGTGTGTGTGTGTGTGTGTGTGTGTGTGTGTGTGTGTGTGTGTGTGTGTGTGTGTGTGTGTGTGTGTGTGTGTGTGTGTGTGTGTGTGTGTGTGTGTGTGTGTGTGTTGGCTTTTGTCCAACCGCCACTGCCTCTGATTTTGGATTACCGTGCCCCCCCTCCCAAACGTGGCTCGCAGAGCCCGAGCTACGAGAGGCGGTGGCGGACGGTTACCGACTTTCTATCAAAACGCGTGCCAACTGTCAACCGATTAGGTCGGACGCAAAGGGAGTCGGTTCGACACCGACCCGGTTGCCACGGCGAGAGGGCGTGTGCGTTCCTGGAGTGACCCCGTGGTTTACCGGGAAGCAGGTTATACAACAGTGTGAGCCGGGTGGACCGAAGCTAATTCAAAAGGGGGGTCTAATAGCCTCTCATAGTCCTCTGGCCCTATGAGCAGAAACAGAGAGACAGAGAGATAGAGAGAGAGTGACACAGAGTGACACACATACACAGACAAATAGGGAGTGAGTGAGTGAGTGAGTGAGTGAGTGAGTGAGAGGCAGAGTGAGACACATACACACAGAGGGGGGGAGAGAGAGGGAGGGAGTAAGAGAGCGAGCGAGAGAGCGAGACCCACATATATATATAAAAAGTCTCCCAGAAAAAGACACATCCGCCTGTCCGTTGGGGACACACCCACGCTGGGCTCTGGAAGCCCGTTATTACGGCAGAAATGATACCCCTCGCTGGAACAACTGGCTGGACTCACCACCCCACTCCACACTACAGGCAACGTCAGAAAGCGGTTGAGAAATAAAAAGCTATTTTGTTTAGAGCTGTGCTAAAATCCAGCGAGAGCAGGTCAAAGATAGGCATCTCTGTGCGATAAAAGGGACAAGTAGTGGCTCGTTCTCATTCTCATATACAGGCTGCCTGGGAATGACAATAGATACAAACGATAGACTACAGGTCCACCCTGTATACAAAGCCCTGCAGACAGAGAGACTAACTTTAAAAACAATACATAATCAAGCCCTCTGTCGCAGCCTTCCCACGAAAAGCTCTTCGTAACCTCACGTTAAGAAGAAATGCGAGTAGGAAAACCTCTAAACATGGGAATGTGTAAAATTAGGCAACTTCCAACGCCTTCCACCCTGCCACACCCCATGGGCTAAACTCACGGAACAGGTCCGGCCCCCCCCACACACGTATCCGAGCCGAGCAGCCCACATCAAAAGAAACGGAAAGGTAAAATGGGCGTAGGTCTGACAACACCAGACAATGAACAACCACAACCATATAGAATAAAAAAAAACATAGAGTCTTACGAGTGCTGCCGATCGGAGCCCAATCGATCGTCACTGCCCTCCACAAAGGGTTGGCAGTTTGAACACATCAAGTAACTGATTAGTGCGCTGAGACTCACTTCCGTGTACCTGTCGGACCAACTCGTGCCGAGTTTATGAAGCACAAGGGTCACCGAGCCGTAACCGTCCGCGCTGCGGGACAGCTGCGGGACAGGGTGCGCGTTGCGGGACAGGACACTACAGCGCTGCCACACCAAACTTTAACAGCAGCGTTGCCCGCGATGCGACACAAGCACACACGCCATGCAGTGCGCATTCAACACACACACACACACACACACAGTTACCAGAAACGTGCACATAGGAGAGCCGTGCTACAAAACAGATTCGACCTGCGCGCGCGCGCACACACACACACACACACACACACACACACACACACTCACACACACATTAAGAGACACACAAACACACACGCACACACATTAATAGAGACACTCACACACACACACCCCCAACAGGGCTTTCCGATAACTTCTTCGCCCATCACCTATGAAGTAGACACCACTGCTAGCCCGCTTAGCTTGTAGCATCGCGCTATAACAACACCAGCTCTTTTCACCTCAATGTGCGTCAAACGTGCGCGTTTTGGCGTGGCGGCGAACGCGCACCGCTTCCCCCGGTACCGACACAGACCCGGTGCCGAGAGAGGAGGATTCACGGTTTAGTTTAAGGTGTCCACGGGTAGTGGAGTCGGGTGTAGCGTGAGGCCCGTCTGCCTCCTCCTCGCCTCCCAGCAGCAGACTTTAATCCCACCGCTGGGGAACCGGAGCGACCGACGCACGTTATTCCTCCACGACGCGATCCGTGCCACCTTTAGGAAGGCGTGCGGTCTGACAAAGTGGATTATTATTATTAAAAGAGATTTGTGGGTAGACGAGCCTACCTAGGTGGTTGATATCGTCCTCCCTTCGGCTTGTTGTTCACTGGTCTCCGCTGCGCTCTTCCTGGCTCGTCGCTGGGTGGGAGGGGAGGGGCGGCACATCCCCAGCACTGCTGGGATTTGGGGAATAAAACGCATGGATCATGGGTGTAATATGCATATAATGCACCATTTAATATTTTACTCAGGGACTTGAAATGGTAGCGGTGGATATTTTTAAAAATATGAATAAGTTTACGTGGATGATTACTCCTGATGCATTATGCGCCTTTTCCTGTGTTATTTTTGACGATTCAAAAGGTAATTAATCTGATGTTATTCGTCTGCTTTTTATGTGGATTTCTTTTACAGAATATATCTTATATTCTATTTATATAATTTTTCCACGCCAAGGGGAACTTTGACCAGACGGTAGGGGGCTCTTATTTAGTGTGTTATACTGCCACCTAGCGGCTACTAAGGTGAATGAAGTTACATATAAAATATATAAAATATATTCAATAAGAAATTTGTAATGCGACTCATTCAAATATACTTACTAAATGGACCATTTTCATTAATATTCAATAATATCTAACAATATTAATATGAATAAATCAGTGGCGTCACTAGGCTGTTTAAAAAAAAAATGTTTTAGCTTGCTTTACACTAGAAACAAACAAGGGGATTCCAGGGCATCTCATAATAAAGTATCTTAGTCCTTCTAGATAGACCTTCTGGCAAGAGAATAAACGGTTTAAAAACATAACCAGACTGTTTACCACCTCAGGTGGATTAACCTAACCTATCCCCAGTCATATATATATATATATAAATATAAATAGGTAAGGTCTGTCTCACTTATATTCATTTTACTATTTAAAGCTAATAAACTGCATATTTTTTGTATTTAGGTAAAGCATTATGAAAAATATGCATGCGCAATAAAGCATGCAAATTTTTTTACCGCGCGACACGCCCGCATTTTCCCTTTCCCTCTGGGCTAAGCCTCAGATATTTCAAAAACCTAGAAATCCCCCTACCAGCCAGGCAGTTTTCCGCTGAGCGCAGTGTGCGGCTCCTACCACTAGGGGATGGTAGAAAATTATAAAGACATACTTTTTTTTTTCATGGGCCCCCCTCTGCCTTGGGCCCCTCACAACTGTGTACCTTGTACCCACAGTCCGACGGCCCTGGGACCACATGTGGGGGGGGGGAGAATAGATGAGTTTAAAGTCAGAAATCTGAGAATAAAGTCAAAATTCTAAGGTAAAGTTCCACATTTTGAGATTAAAATCAGAAATCCCAGAATAGAGTCGTGGGTGGATCTCCCGCGTGCTGCTCGCACAAATCTGTGACGATGGCTCCACCAGTTAACCCAGAAGATCACCGACTGGTATGAAGCACCCATCCTGTCTACCTGGTTTTAGATGGGAGCGTGTGTTGGACCAGCGACGATGGAAACACGTGTAGGCTACATGTTGATGAGGAGCTGTGATGCTGGTCCTGTCAGGCCTACCTTATAATGTAGGTATAACTTCATAACAACTTTATCAGAGGCCGAAGGCCCAACAACAGACCGCAGACCCAAAAGATAAATCAAGTATGACTTTTATGCATCTCAAAGTGCCTTTTGTTCCAACATAATTGGGCAAAGCCAGTCTCTTTATGGACTCATATATTTGTCTTTTGTTTTGTCTGTCTCTAATAAAGGCAAAGTAGACACGTCCGACTGGCCCCTACGATCTCTGGACCGTCCAACATAAGGCGCTTCATAATAGCGCAGCCCACACAGAGTGGGTGTTATGAGGTCCCTGCGACCAATGAGGAGCCTCAGGATTTTCAGGTAGTAGAATTGCAGAAGTAATTGAAGTCTTTAGTTTTAAATAAAATGTAATTTAAAAGTTGCTTTTTTTAGTGGAGACGATAGATGATAAAATATGTAAATTGTTGTTCACCAATAAACTAGGCAATCACAATTGAAAATTAAGTTGAAAGTTGAAATAATAACAATTCATAGGTGTTTAAAATATATATATATTTTACGCCCACCTTCAGGTCAACCCTTCGCCAAGCAATTGGCACGAGTTATGGTGGAGGTGACATGGCAGAGTCAGGGTCAGAGGTGGAGATGGTAGGGACACCTTATCAGGGCTAGTCTGTCAGTCCAGGGACAGGGTCTCAGCACGGCCATCATGCTATCAGAGGCTGTGATCAAATGTGTGGAAGTAACGATTAATGTGTTACACTCCTCCAGCCTTCACTTGATATATGAGTGATATATTCACTATATATATGAGTATATATCCTTGGAATAGAATAGATAAATAGATGGATGGATAGGTAGCTGGGCAAATTAATAGATAAATAAATAAATACATACATAAATAAATAAATAAATAAAAATGAATGTACATACAAAAATACATGCGTTGAGGATTTAAAACTGCCTTTTTATAAGCCTATTTAATGTTGCTTTTTTTATTTTTCCGCTCTTCTGCGTGACCTGTTGGTTAACAAACAAATCCTGATGGACCAGCAAAAGACCATGATACGAATGATCCAAGACCTCCACAGATTCATCCAGGGAGGTCAGAGGATGTCCACCACCTCCAGGCATACTGCCTATTTTCCGCTAGGGCAGTATTACTCATTGCGCGGCTCGCAAGCCACATGCGGCTCGCCAAGCCTCTATTTGCGGCTCGCATGGCGGTAAAAATATACAGTGATATGATCATCCAGTGAATACAGATATTTAAAACAACAATACAAACAATTATTTAAAAAATAAATCAACAGCGGCATTAAAAGGTGGAAATATAGCCTTGTCTAGAAAATATTTTTAAACTTGCTCGGCTCTACGCTGACAGTGGGGTTGCCAGATTGGCGGTTTTCCTGCATAACAAGAGAGAATGTGCTCTTTGGATGGACTTATTCTTATAAACTTATTCTTCAATAGCTTCCATGTTATGTGACCCAGTGTCTCCACATTATTCCAGAAAATAGCACACAGTCACACAAGTCTTAATTTTGCTCTCAAAGTGCACCAGATTGATGCATTGCAGGTTAAAAGGTACCAAATTTTCTTCCGGGGGAGCATGCCCCCGGACCCCGCTAAGGACCGGGTTCCCTCCACAGTTTCGCAAAATTCTATGGGAAACACTGATTCAGGGAGGACATATTATTAAGCAGGCATACTTATTTATGACTGGATTTATAGCTTTTGATACTTAAAAATGGTAAAAATGGCTCTCCTGTTGACGTCGTCCTGTCAGTGCGGCTCTCCTGAAAAAAATAGTGAATACCACTGCGCTAGGGGATGAACCTTCATCAGGAATTGGTGAGCTGCTTTTGATTTTCTTTGTTTCCCATACATAGACCAATGTGTGGCGCGGCGCCACAGAATCAACACCGAGCGCCAAATTGATTCCGCTTCTTTTTTCTTTTTTTTTGCGATTTTTAAATTTAAATATCGTTCCGTTCATTCATCTCCTCATAGCACTCTTTCTCCCTGACATTCTCGTTCACACACGCTAGTTGCAAAAAAGAAAGGAACTCTAGAAATAACGGTGTACCCCATAACCCCAATCTTGTCCAAAGTTATTTTTCAAACCATGTGAAACATAATTTTATAAAATAGGCCCATTGTAGATTTCTGTCTAACAAATCCATAAAAAAAAGTTTACATTCTCAAATTTAACTTAAAGTAGGCCTTCAGTAGGCCTACTACTAAAGTGGAAATTAGCCCAAACAGCCTACTGAGCTCATAGTAACAGAATGGAATAAACCCTTCAGTAAGTAGCCCTATCTCTATGTTAAACACAGATCCGGGCGACCATATGTGACATGTTGTGTGTACGTAGAGACAGATTGCTCTGAACTAATCTGGATTACACTGCGTCTGTCCCCCTGGCTCCTGACACACACACTCTAACACTTACATATGTTATACAAAGGGACCCACTGGGCCTTTAGACCATGGTCATTGAACCTATGTTATCTGATCTTCTTCTACATCCTATATATTATACAACAGAGCCCTTCAACATGCATAGGAAGTAGTGGAGCTGTGAAAGAGGAACATGCCTTGCCGTGGATGTAAATCCCGCCCTGTCCTATAAAGTGCTCGTCGAATAGCGCTCAGATTTTGTTTGCTCCTGGACGACCTGCAGAAAATCCTCCTTTTCGACTCACCGGGCGGGCTGTGAAGAGTGAAACATGCAACGATGCGGGGGAGGGAACAGGATTCTCTACGGGTTGACTCTGACCACGGGGATAGTAGAGTGCCTCGGTTTTGCCGGCTTGGTGTTTGGGTTTGCCTCTCTTGTATTTGTGCTGAAACAAGATGGGTACTTCAGTCAAATGTGTGTCAACGGCACGACCGCAAACAACACGAGCTATACAGGTGAGGGACATCGCTTCCACCAAATTTATACAGTCTTCAATTTGAATGTGTTTTGCATTTGAGAGTGGAGAATGGAGATTGCACTGCTTACCTGGATAGCAGAACTGCTCTTTGGGATAATGCATTATGCATTATCTGTCGCTCTTTGGCTCTGTCAATCTGTCTCTCTCCAATTCTCTCTCTGTCTCTCTCCATCTCTCTCTCTGTCTCTTCTCTAGACTGCAGTGAGCAAGATGAGCACTTCTCTCTGATCTTTACCATCGCCTCGTTCCTCATCGCCTTTCTGAGTCTGCCAAACGGCTACCTGTTTGATCGCTTCGGTACCATGGTAACCAGACTTCTAGGAATGTGAGTTCTTGAACCAATCTCTCTATTATGAACGTTCAAAGGTGGTGTAAATAGAGATGTCAAACACAGATATGCTTGTTATTGTGTCATGTGGTCACTGTGGAATGGTACATTTCACGTTAGGGCCCTGGGTGATAGTAGTGTGTAATAAAATGTTTACAAAAAAGGACCAATAGATTGTGAAAATCGGATTATATAAACTACACATAATACCTTAACGGTTCAAATTGCTCACTTGTTTTCCTAAGATAATGCTCATTTAATTGATGCTCAGGGTCTGGCTTCTTGTTATTATGATCCGGTCAAACAAGATCAAATGTGCTTCAATCGAAGTAAATACATTATAAACCTTTCTTCTACCCTCCAGATCCCTGTATGCCATTGGAACTCTGATCATGGCCTTCTCTAGTGCAGGTAGGATGCAAACTTTGGTACAAAAACAGAAAACAAGAAAACAAACAGTTCCATCCCCTTTCCCCTTCAATGCAATTGAAATCAGTTAATGTATCATTAATATTGAACAACTGAGTAACTATTTGAACAGCGTAGTGACCTCGAAGAGCCGTTCGCTATACAGAGGGGGAGCGTTTGGTGTTACAATGTTGCCTGTGTTTACTTATCTTTATTTTCTGTTCCTCTCCCTTCTAGCATACTCTATGCTGCTGTTTGTGGCCTTTCCCTGCCTTGCAGTTGGAGGGATAATCCTCCTCCTAACAAACATGCAGGTGAACCCACCATTCAGTCGCTACTGCGTACAACCATGCACACATTGTTTTTGATAAGAGCAAATGCTTTTGTTAAAAGTTTGGGATCACCTAGACAATTGCATGTTTTCCATGAAAACACAATTGCACAAGGGTTTTCTAATCATCAATTAGCCTTTTAGCAAGATTAGACAATGTAACATTAGAACCCAGGGGTGATGGTTGATGGAAATGGGCCTCTGTACACCGATGTAGATATTCCATAAAAATCAGCAGTTTCCAGCTAGAATAGTCATTTACCACATTAACAATGTCTAGGCTGTATTTCTGGTGAATTTAATGTTATCTTTATTGAAAAAAACTGTTATTTTATTTAAAAAATAAGGACAATTCTAAGTGACCCCAAACTTTTGAACGGTAGTGTAGCTCACCGTAAGACAGTGCAGCTTTTAACTTTCTGTCTGTCTGTCTGTCTGACTGTCTGCTTTTGATGAAGATCGGCAACCTGTTTTCTGCCCATCGTTCCACCATCATCACCATCTACAACGGGGCCTTCGACTCCTCCTCCGCAGTCTTCCTCATCGTTAAGGTTAAGGTTACCTTAATGAATTTTAGGTATAAATAAAGTAGGGCTGTACAATTAATCAAATTTGGGCCGAACGATCTCCAAACTAATATAATCACGTTGGACCGTATTTTTATTTATTTATTTAAAAAAGAAAAGTATATCTTATTCATTAAATGTTCTATAGAAATATAACAGCTGGATACATTTGCGCATTATTTTCAATTTCAACATTTTGTGTATTTTTTTTAAATTCTTTGTAAGTTCTCAGTTACAAAGGGTTTTTTTGGCGAGAAATGCTGAATGAATGCATCATGTTTTCTAACTCTACATACATACAACTCAATATTAACCAAAATAATCATGATTATGATTTTTACCATAATCGAGCAGCCCTAAAATAAAGGACTTATGCACCCAGCCTTTTATGCCTGGAGATACATATGAGTGTTTTTTCTATATGACACTACTGGGCAAACACAGCTTATCAGTTGAGCGTTATAGCTTGCTGGTCAGACAGCCACTTGATGGTCAGTCCTTCATAAAGGCTACCAAGAATTGTTATGTATCTAGGCAGCATGTGATCTATGAAGATAGGGCAAGATTTCCAGTCAATGCATCTTCATAATCCTCCTGCATCTTTACAACCGAATTGCTTGTTATATTTCTAAGTATACCTTCCCAAATTAATAAAAAGCTGCTTCAAAGCTCTACACATCGGATATATGCTTGTTAAAGCTGGACTGCTGTTGTTCATTCTTGTCATTTCTGATACATCTGATACGTGATTGTCGTGGTGATTTCTTTATGTTAAGAAATCACGGTTAATCAAGGTTAACAGGGTCGAAAGGTGTTAGATAAGACCATACAAGGAATAGGAACAAAGCTGAAATGATTAACAGTCTGCAGAGTCTAGGGGAACTCTGAACAAGTGAGTCTTGAGTCTTTTGCCGAAGCCGGTGAGCGACTCTGCGGTCCTGACGTCGGCAGGGAGCATTGCCATGCTCAATCTATTCTGGAATAATACTTAAACTGTATGCAACAGGCAATTTGTGTTTCCTTGCAAGTGTAACAACGGTTATTTCTGTCTGTTATCCAGGTTCTGTATGAGCAGAACATCTCTATCCGGACCTCCTTCCTGGCCTTGTCCTTCTGCAGCATCATACACCTTCTCAGGACCTTCCTGTTGATGCCCAGAACACACATCCCCTACAGCCCTCCCAGTGACTACAGCTACGGGTGAGACCTGCTCAAATCTACTGTATACACTGTTACACAAGCTTTCAAAAGTTTGGGGTCACTTAAAAATGTCCTTATTTTTTAAAGAAAGCACTGTTTTTTTCAATTAAGATAACATTAAATTAATCAGCAATACAGTCTAGACATTGTTAATGTGGTAAATGACTATTTAGCTGGAAACTGATGATTTTTAATGGAATATCTACACAGGTGTACAGAGGCCCATTTCCAGCAACCATCAATTCTGTGTTCTAATGGTATATTGTTTAGCTAATCGTGTTAAAAGGCTAATTGCTAATCACTTCAAAAATCAAGAATATCCACCAGAACCTTGGATTAATCCCTCACCTCAGCATCTCGGCAGACTTTCACCCATCGTCACTCTCACTCTCCTCCTTCCAGCTCCCCACTCTCTCAGAAATCACAGAACTCCTCCAAATACCCCAACCATCCACTTGTCAACTGGACCCCCTCCCCACACAACTAGCTAAAGCCTGCCTCCCTTCTCTGGCCCCCCTCATTTCTGCCATCATCCACTCCTCTCTCACCACTGGAACTTTCCCTACAACCTCCAAAACCGCGGCTATTACACCGATACTGAAAAAACCTGGTGCCGACCCCTCCAACTTCAACAATTTCCGTCCAATTTCCAATCATCCATTCATCTCTAAAATCCTTGAAAAAACAGTTGCCTCCCAACTCCATTCTCACCTATCCCACAATAACCTATATGATCAGTTCCAGTCCGGTTTCCGCCCACTCCATAGCACTGAAACAGCACTCGTCAAGATAACCGACGACCTCCTAATGGCAGCTGATTCTGGACTCCTCACCATCCTCACCCTCCTCGGCCTGAGTTCAGCCTTTGAAACACTCTGTCACGCCACCCTCCTCAACAGGCTAGCTTCCATTGCCATCACCCACCCTCCGTTAGAATGGTTCAAATCATACCTATCTGGCCGCACTCAGTTCATCCAACTGAAGTCCTTCAAATCCATCCCCTCCCCCGTCACTTCAGGTGTGCCCAAGGGCTCTGTCCTGGGGCCCCCCCTCTTCATCATCTATCTCCTTCCCCTTCAATCACCATAGATAATTCCACTGTTGCACCCTCCTCCAACAGTTAGCATCAATAACATCTCCCGGTCTGCCTACTTCCACCTACAAAACATCAATCGCCTCCGCCCTTCCCCGACCCCCCACACTGCCGCCATCCTTGTCCACAGCCTCGTCACCTCCCGTATAGATAATTGCAACTCTATCCTTCTCGGCCTCCCTCAACAAATCCCTCCATAAGCTCCAACTGGTCCAGAATTCGGCTGCCCGCTGTATAACACGAACCCCATCCATTCACCACATCACCCCTGTCCTCCAGCAGCTCCACTGGCTCCCGGTTCAGTTCCGTCTCAAATTCAAAGCCCTCCTGTTTACATTTAAGGCCATCCACAACCTCGCTGCCCCATATCTGTCCGACCTCGTCCACGTACCCACATCCCTCCCGCTCCCTCTGATCCTCTTCCTCCGTGCACCTGTCTGTACCCTCTGCCTGTCTCACCACCACGGGGCACAGAGCATTCAGCCGCCCTGCTCCCGGTCTCTGGAATGCTTTACCACCCGAACTCAGAAACATCGATTCATTTCCACTTTTCAAATCACATCTCAAAACCCATCTGTTCAAAACTGCCTATTCCACCTGATGCCAATTACTATGTCTGTGTTATTACAATTTTCTTTCTTTCTTTCTTAATTTTGTTCCCTCCCAATGACTTTTGTGTACCTCGGTACGGTGTCCTTGAGTGCCGAGAAAGGAACCTTTAAATAAAAATATTATTATTATTTATTATTATAATTGATGATTAGAAAACCCAATCATGTTAGGCAGCTGAAAACTTTTTAATAAAAGTGTGAGTTTTCATGGAAAACATGAAATTGTCTGGGTGACCCCAAACTTTTGAAGGGTAGTTTATATAAAGTTTATGACAAGGTACAGATGTTCAAAAGGAATCACCACCGCATCTCGCAGATCAGTTAGAAAATGTCTACATATTTCCATGTAGACTGAGATTCGGAAAGTCTGACGCTCGCGACAAGGAGGAGGCCGAGAAGATGGGGCATGTAGCCACGGCAACCGAGTTGGCAGAGCTCGACAAGACAGCGGACGCACAGGGACAACTTGAGAACGTCTCTGAAGAAAAAGGTATTTCATTGGTGCAGTTATCCTCAAAAACAATTCTACACAGTGCACAAAGTACTATTTTTAAGTGCCAGACTCCATCCTCACTGTACCTTAACGTGTGACCTATGCTCCGCCGCAGTGCCTAGCTTCCGGAGCTGTGTGCAGTCCTGGTTCTTCCTTTGGCACCTGCTGTGGCTGTCCCTCATGCAGCTCCGGCACTACCTGTTCATCGGCACGCTGAACACCACCCTGAACCGCCTCTCCAACAACGACCCCGCCCTAGGTAAAACAAGGACGTGAGAGAGAGAGAGAGAGAGAGAGAGAGAGAGAGAGAAAGAACCCAGAAGGCCCCCTCCTCGTCATGAAATCCTCTCTGTTGGGACAGGGATGTGATTGACAGGCAAGGTAGATGGGAAGAGGGAAGTGATGCACTGATTGGTCAAACGTTTGCAGGGAGCAGTCTTGAATAAAATGGTCTAATATGGAGACAGGTGCAGTCAACAGGCATATTCTTTATTTTGCTGACCACTTGTTTTTTATCCCGACAAAAGCCCCGTAAGAAACGTTCCTCTGCGTCTTTCTCGTAGATCGCACCATCGTTGAACGTCTTTGTTAAATGCGGCTGTATGACCTTCACTCCCATGATGGTCAGCAGCTCGCGGATTTCCCCGTCTCCCCAGTTAGAACTACTCATGTTGATATCGCTGCGTTGTCTCTGTTGTAGAGACAGCGCAGCAACACCTCAATGACTGCTTGTAAATCAAACCTCAAACACATCTACTTCCTTAACTCTCTTCCGATCCTTCAGCTATGTCAAGAAATGCCCTCTTTTTTCTCAGAATCTATATTCTCTAACCCGACTTCTGCAATCTAAAGTCTTCCTTGTGTGCCTCGGTTTGATATGGGTCTGCTGTGCCGGCCCTCTCAGTGAGCCAGTACACCAACGCCTTCGCCATCACCCAGCTCTGTGGAATCCTGTGTGCCCCCTGGAATGGTGTCCTCCTAGACAGAAACAAAGGAAAACCCCGGGCCCCAGGTACACTAAGGGTGTGTGTGTGTAAGTGTATGTGTGTGTGTGTGTGTGTGTGTGTGTGCGTGTGCGTGTGTGCGTGTGCGTGTGTCTGCAAATCGTCAATTACATTTTTCTAAAGCATATAAAAATAGACGGTTGGTGGCAGCTCGGCCAAAATAGCAGAACAACCCATTTGAAGAACCCGTTCAGAGTGGCGATAGTTTCCCGGCAGCTTCTTGTTCTTCTCAGTGCGAGTGAGCGAGTGCGTGCGTGCTACTCTAAATTGGTATATGCTGTCGTAGTATAAATAGTAATACTATAATAATATATATAGTAGTTCTTTTTGCATCTGTGTCATCTCATAGATGAGTGTACCCCAACTTCTGCAGTCTACCCGTCGGTATCAGGGATGCCGACAGGTAGCTATTGGGGTACATCCTTTCATACTATGAGGGTTCAGAGACCTTTAGCAGCTATAAGCAACATCCTCCAAACATCCCTGATGCCGACACGAAGACCGCAGACACTGGGCTGGACCCCTTCAAGCTGAGAGCATTCAGAGACCCTTACAGAGACCCTCCAAACATCCCCTTCCCAGCTGTCCCACCCTCTCACACCCCCGCCAGACATTGGGGTACACCCTTTGATGCTGGGAGGGTTCAAAGACCCTTACCCTGACAACTACCCGTCCTTCGGAGGAGACGTAAAACCGAGGTCCTGACTCACTGAGGTCATAAAAGATCCTAGGGCACTTATCGCAAAGAGTAGGGGGTTTCCCCGGTGTCCTGGCTAAAACTGCCCAACCAGGCTCATTCAATCTGGCCCCCTAATCACCCTCCTGTATCATTGGCTGACTCCTTAATTCCCTCACTCTCCACCTCAAGCTGGTGTGTGGTGAGCGTTCTGGCGCCGATTGGCTGCCGTGCATCACCCAGTGGGTGCTACACACTGGTGGTGGTGAGTGAGGTCCCCCCCTTCACTGTAAAGCCTCTTTGAGTGTCTTGAAAAGCTGTCCCGCCTACTCACCACGCCCCCCCGACTGACCGCCTCTCCTAGGGATGCTCGATTATGGGAAAAATCATAATCACGATTATTTTGGTCAATATTGAAATCACGATTATTCAAACGATTATTTTTGAGTTTGAAAACATGATGTATTTATTCAGCATGTCTCTCCCAAAGATACTTTGTAACTGAGAGCTTTGAAATTTCGACATTAAAAAATACACAAAATGGTCAAATAGAAAAATGTTCAAATCTAAAATAACGTACAGATATGTATCCAACTGTTCTGCACTTTCTATAAAACATTTAATAAAAAAATAAAATAAGAATCGAAAAACCCGGTTATATTAGTTTTGTGATCGTTTTGACGCTAAAATCGAAATCGAGGTCGAAAGTCGATTAATGGCCCAGCCCTATTCTCTCGCCCCCACCTCCCCCGCCAGGTGAGACGGAGCGGGAGGTAGACCTGCGCTCGGCGGTGGTGTCCCTGTTCGTGACGGCGCTGCAGTGCCTGCTGTTCTCCGTGTGCGCCACGGTGCCCGTGATGCCGCTGCAGTACCTGACCTTCGGCCTGCAGGTGCTGAACCGCTCCTTCCTGTACGGCGGCCATGCCGCCTTCATCAGCATCGCGTGAGTGTTGGGGGGGGTACTAGCAGCTTGTTGGTTGAAAGAGTGTGTGTGTGTGTGTTTGTAGCAGCTCATTGGTAGAAAGAGTGTGTGTGCATGCGTGTGACGATTTTCCCTCGTTGACTCAGCACCTCTCTCACACACACACACTCATTCACACGCATGAATACACACATACACGTTCATGCATACAAAGTTACAAACACACGCATACACACATACTCACAAAGTTACAAACACATGCATACACGCATACACACGTACATACACACATGCATACACATTAAAGCCTCTACCCTTTGCGTGGCCCTCAGGTTTCCAGCGTGTCACTTCGGTAAGCTGTACGGCACGGTGATGAGCCTGTCAGCCCTAATCTCCCTCCTCCAGTACCCCTGTTTCACTCTGGTCAAGAACTCACTCCACGGGGACCCTTTTTACGTAAGAATACACCTTTTCACGGTTATCAATAATGCTTGGTTGACACAAAAGTTTAAAATCTTGAATTTTAGCACCAATCTGTGTATAAAAACTTTCTAGTAAAAGCATTAGCATTTAGATTAAGGGCATTTAGAAGACGCTTTTATCCATAGCGACTTACAATAACTACATTTGTCAGAAGGAGAAACAAAAATATATATCGCTGTACGTTTAGGATGTTCATAGAAACAAGGTTAGGGTTAGCTCTATTTTTAAGTGCCAGGACGAACAACATACAATAAGTGCGTAATGTGCATTATGGAGTGAAATAATTGTGTTTGTGTTGTGTTTCAGGTGGATATTGCGTTGACTTTCCTTATGCTGCTAGTCTTCATCCATCCCCTGAACGTATTCCTCCACTGCAGACGACTGAGTCGAGAGACAGAAAGACCGCCGGTCAATCTGGGTCTTTTAACGGAGTCAAAGTCGTAGAGGGGGGATGCATGTTTTTTATGCATGTTATATGGTCCTGGTTTTTACCCTAATTTATAGCAAGTTTTTCACAAATATCTTGGTACAGCCAGAACAAGCCAAACTAATAAGATCAATATACCAATATGTCGTTTGTACTGTATTGTAAGTCGATTTCCAAAGAAAAATGATTAATTCTTGTAAATACATTATTTTTTGTGTGTTTTATTTGTTATTTGAGTACAGAGTTTAATAAAGTTTTTTGTAACAACAAAAATATATTCTCGTATCACTTCAATACTATCATCTCCTTAGTAGCCTAATGTTGTAAATAATATAAGACTAATTACTGACAGGATCGTAAAAATACAAAAGAGGTAATACATTTTGGAATTGTCTTAACTTCTTTCTCAACAAGCCAAGTGCTCGATTCAACCAAGTTAGAGAAAAGCCTATGGTAGCGACCAGTAGCATCAGTGAAGTGAGGGTAAAATAAACCAGTCCAGTTTCTCGAATAGTTCATTTTTGTTTGTTTTTTTGCACAGCACTAAAACTATTCTCTGCGCAGGCCTGTGACGTTCACATGTACGAATGATGAACTACCTCATTTTTGGGAATAAGATTCACATTCCGCAAAGAGACCAGTGAAATTGCAGAATGGTGTATTCTACCATCACTGACCTAGCCCATTTCACCCCAGTCCTGATTTCCGCTAATTCTGTCAAATGCTTACTCAGTCGATTGGGCTGCTGGGCGGATTGAGAAACAAAGGAGCATTCCTTTAAGAAGGCGTTAAAGACAGAATACCAGTGAGCATTGCTTGAATGCAATGTTTAGATTTACAGTAATCCAAGATTCTTTAACAAAGTAAAGCTCATCCTCTTTGAAAATCATCACCATGACTTGCTTCAAGAACTTCCCAAACCCATTTAACTTCCTTTCTAATGCACATGTGCAAAGATCCCAGTAGTCCTAATGAGGATAAAGGCGCAGGAAGGGAACGAGGTTGGGTAAAAGGTTTGGAAAGTTTCACAAATACAACATAAAACAGATAAAATGTTTTTTCCCCAAAACGCAATACAAAATTAAACTACCTAAGTACTAATGGTGTCATTGACCATATCAGACCCCCCACAGAGGGAAGGTGGTGTCAATACATTTCAGGCACCCTGGACCACTGATTCTGACCTTTTGACGGCTAAAAGAAACCTAAACGACGGCTAAAAGTAACCTAAACGGCGGCTAAAAGAAACCTAAACGGCGGCTAAAAGAAGCCTAAACGGCGGCTAAAAGAAACCTAAACGGCGGCTAAAAGAAACCTAAACGGCGGCTAAAAGAAACCTAAACGGCGGCTAAAAGAAGCCTAAATGGCAGTAAGGCGAAGCTAAACAAAAAAGTAAAATTAATCTCCAGGGTATATATGGGCATAATGAGATCAAGACATCAGGGTCTGAAATCCTAGCAGTCAGTTCACAGTTAACAGTCAGTTCAAAAGGACATCCTTCCCACAAGGCAGGCGTTGCATCTTCAACACCATGGTCGTTTTTTTGCCTCATTTCCCGATTCTCAAAGTACCCTCAATCCGCCAGTGTGGTCATGTGGTGATGATGCAAGAACAACATCTCCGCCAGGCTCTCCGGCGGTATATCCCTCCTCTTGTTGGCGACGCCGCCGTCCGTCGCAAAGCCCACCGTGGCGCTGCCCGCGACGCCAGGGGCCGCCAGGTACGCCCGTGCCACGGTCGCCAGCAGGGGAAACTGCCCCGCCTTGGCCTTCCACCACTGCAGCGGCTCCACCCCGGAGGAGGGCCTCTTGTCGGCCGTGAAGAGGCTCAGCTCCATGTCCACCGCCTCCTCCTCCGCCTGCGCCGCCGTCCCCGCCGCGGGGGGGGAGCCCAGCAGGTCGCCCAGCAGGAACTGCATCCCGGAGAGAGCGCCCTGGGGCTCCGCCTCCGTCGAGTCCTTCTCCAGGCCCGCCCCTTCCTCCCCGTCGCTGTCCATGTCCTCGGCGTCGTCACAGCCCGTGAAGCTGACGGGCGGGGCGTTCTTGATGCGCTTGCTCCGCCGCGGCTGGTGGTCGTAGGAGTCGGAGGAGGAGAGGGAGGGGCTTCTCTTGATGTGGCCGCTGTGCTCGCCGGAGGCGCTCCGCCCCCTCTGGTCCTCCTTCATCATCTTGACCGCCTCCTCCTTCAGCCAATTGTGTGTGGCGGTTTTATCCTGGAGGGGAGGCATATGAGATGTGATGAGGTGGTGGGAAAATTAAATGGCCCTCGATTCCAATGATATGACTGACTGATATTACTAAAATATAGATTTTACAATATATATATTTTGCACTATTACAATATATCATACAATATATCTTTTGCTGCTATTAATGTTTCTTGCAATGTTATATTTTATTGTTTATTTTCAGATTAGTAAATGCCTTCATCGGTTGTGCACTTAATTGTTTACTTTAGTGTCAGGATATGTCCCGTCTTTATCTGTTGTGCCTGTGGATTTTATCTCTTTCTCAGTGGGATAGTGCGAAAGGTCTTTTTTCTTCTGTTACATGTGAAGAAATGGATGCAGGAAATTGCGGCAGACTTTGACTTTGAAACAAGCAAAGAAACGTCATTATTTCCAAACGTTACCTTGGCCTCCATGAACCCCAGGTGACGGAACTGGGGGTCCAGAGAGCACGCCACGCACAGAATCCGGTTCACCGCGGGGTCCTCGTAGCAGGCTGCCAGCCTCTCCCTCATCCTCAGCTTCACCCCCTTGGTGAGGGGCATCGCCTCGCCGGGCTGGGACACAAGGTGGCGTGTGAGCAGGCCGATGAGGATGGGCTTGATCAGAGAGAGGCAGGGGAAGTCCTCCTTGGCGAGGGTCTGACAGGCGACGTCCATGGGCTTCAGCACTGAGCAGAGCTCCTGTAGAACCTTCCATTCGGACTCGCCAAGAACCGCACCGCCGCCCGCGTTGGAGTGCCTCTCGACGGGGTGTTCGTGTTTGATGATGGTGCCGGTCTCCAGCTTTATCAGCTCAGAGAGCAGCTTCCTGTGTTTGTTGAGAATGCTAATCACAGTGAAGAGGCTTTTCCAGCTGGGCGGGCTGTGAGCCCATGACTTTAAAAGAGCTTGTTCCCCCGACGCTATCTTGAGCAGCAGCAGCTCGATTTGAGAGTGGAACGGGTTGCTCTTCAGGTGTGTGAACATTCCCGCAAGGACGTCTCGGAACATTCTCAGGGTTTCCGATATGATGGGCAACGACATCACTTCTTCGATGCAGCCTTGCACGGCGGTGAAGAAGCAGGGGATGGTTGGACTGGGGCCGGGGTCCCGTCCGTCCGGCTCGCCACTTTGTTCGGGTCTTATCAGCCCCAAGGCGCCGTGCTCCACCGTGTCTCCTCCGAGCAGGACCAGGTGGGAGTGAGGGATTCCCCACTCCAAGGCCGTCGTCTTCACCTGGGCCACCACACCTTCCGTCTCCGTCAGCCTTTGGGTGGTCAGCGCCCAGTTCTTAGGATCAAAGTTTGCGTCGATATAGTGAACCCAGAGCGTGGCGTGCCTGCTGGTGTCCCCAAGCCAGACATGCCGCCAGACGTCCACGCTCAGGGTCACCAGACGAGGCGCGTCCGTCGGATGACGAAACGACGTCCCCTGGGTCTCCGACTGCGGCGTGTAGTCAAACGTGTTTTCTTCCTCGTCTTGGCTCGCTGTTGCACACCTCAGGAGCTGGCGCAGACGTTTCTCCTTCTTGGCGTGGCGGTCCTTCAGGAGGGCCTCCAGGGTGTGGGCAGTGGGCAGGTCTTTGTAGGACGGCAGGAGGGTCTGGATCAACTCCTTGAAACCTTGCCCTTCCACCATGGCCGGCTGGTAGAGGTCCCGGATCAGGAAGTTGCAGATGGCGCTGGTCAGAGTGTCCGTGGCCGGAGGTCTGAGGATGAAGGGGGGCGTGGAGGCCCAGTCAGGGGAGCCGCTGCGGGCTGGGGTCAGAGCCGTGGACTTCTGAGCTGTGGATCACAGTGAGGCGAGACCTCGAGTTAGAAAAGGTGTTGATACAGTAGTGATGGCCGACCTACTGCAATAAGCAAAACAAATAAGTTAAGGTTAAAAGGTGACACATTATACCACCGGGTGTGAGTGTGATTAGCCGTCACAAGCCGTTTCGAAAATCTGCTTCTTCTGACATCACAAGTGGGCATGTCCAGCCAAATGCATGACGGATAGATGGGCAACGTTTGCTACAGCCTACTGGGTAGGCTGGTAGACTGATCTATTCAGCACACATCTAGGTGGAGACACCCACTTGTGATGTCAGAAGTGGCAGATTTAAAAAAAATGGCTTGTAACGGCTAACCACACTCACACCTGCTGGTGTAATAATGGACCTTTAAGGTCACCGAAATAAAACGATTAATTACATTAATTTAGTACAGGGACATTTTCACAATTACAAAAATGGGCTGTACATAACGACAACCTCTCTTAAGACCTTTAGACCTGAGCTGAGGAGTACAACGTATCACAACAAAGATAAGAAGTAAAGTTATCACAATGAACGCATTACCATATAGAGTGTTCCGGATCCTCTGGCCCCTGATGAACCGATGCGAACTGATCTGGTGTTTGTCGTTCAGGTGGCTCACTGTGTCCCCCAAGGCGACCTGGTTCCCACAGAGCTTACACACTGCCGTGCTCCAGTCCAGGGGCTGACCGCTGGGGTCGGGCCTGAAGCCGTAGAAGTACCAGAGTCTGCTGTGGCCCTGAGTCGGATGGTTCATCAGGTTCTCCGTCCCGGGGAAAAAGTTGTACTCTTCGTGAAGGTAAGCGGGCCCGTACCCGGCGGCGGGGCCGGAGTCGAGGGCCGAGTCGGGCATGGAGGTGCTGGTCACCTTGTGGATGACGGGCATGGCGTCCTGGAGCTGGCCGTGGTTGAAACACAGCGAGGAGCTCGGCTCCTCTAAGGTCACCAGCTGGACGTCCAGGTAGAGACGCAGGATGCTCTCCTTCTTCCCGAAGTCGCACCTCGTGTCGCCGGGATCTGGAAGGCAGGAATGAGAGAAAGTTATAATTATGTAACAGAATGATGCTTCCAACTTCTGTGAACCTCTATGAACTGGTGGTGCTTCTTTCCCCAAGTAATACAAAGACTCTCTTTGTTTTCTACACTGCACTGACAGACTTTAATTACTGGCACTTTATAATTTATACTGTTTGTTCTGTTTGTCCTTACTTTTGCATTTGCTTTAGCCTCTATTTTTGTTTTCCCTAGCACTACTTTATATTTTTATTGTATTATATCCTCAAACTTCAACTGCTGCTTTGCTGCTGTAACAAAGAAATGTCCATCCATCTATCGAGACAGAGGCATTGAAGCACACGTCTGCCGCTCACCCAGGCACAGAACAGCAGCGTAGTCCTCTCCGATGCGGACCTTGAGCTCTCCGCCCTCGGCGATCGGCTTTGAGGTCTTGTAGTAGATCTGCTGGTTGAGCTGGATCACAATCAGGTTGTGATCCTCCTCCTTAGCGGCATATGAGACGTACCTGAAACAATGTGATGTTTAGTCTGATTAACTTCAAAGTGTCTAAAGTAACTTACAGTGAAGTTTAAATAGGATATGTCATTTTGCTCAAGGGTTGGGCATTTTGCTCAAGGATGTCTATATGTCCGCCGGTAGAATGCAGACATCGGGGTTCAAACCATGACCTTTCGGATTGGGACCGAACACCCAGAAACACTAGACTATCCTTCACCCCCCCCCCTCCACCAATAACAGGGTGCATATGATTCATTAATAGTTAATCTTTACATACTAGGAATATTAATACATTGCATTTTTGAAGATGGAGAAGAAAGAGTTACTCAGACAGGTGGGCAGTGTTGCTGAAGCCAATCTGAATGTCTCACCTCATCCAGTTGGATTTGTTTTCATCTGAAGCATCTACGTAGTAGAACTCTGATTCGTCCCTAATCTGGAGATGTGAGCAAAACGTACGGTTAGTTAAACTCAAACAGAGCGGGCAGAACTGATTTAATTCACAAAGCCGTCCAAAGACAAGTATTTCCCAAAGCAGATATGGTTAAATGCTCAATGGACTGCATTTTCTAGCGCTTTTCTAACCAGTGGCCACTGAAACTGCTTAACAACATTGCCTAACATTCACCCATTCATGCACGCATTCACACACCGACGGCGGTGTCACCCGTGCAAGGCGGCAGCTCGACGGGAGCAGTCAGGGTGAGGTGCCTTGCTCAGGGACACCACGAGCAAGGCACGAGAAAGGACACAGCTAGAAAGAAGCCGGGGATCGAACTAGCAACCAAGTTGCTGGTTGCTAGTTCGATCCCGTTGCTAGTTCAATGACTTTTTTGTTTTTTTAGGTGTGCAAACTAGCTTCCGTTTACCAGCCAACCCGCTCTACTTCCTGAGACACATGCTGCCCCACTGGTTCTCATCAAATAAGAAACAGAGACCCTGCGAGGACATAATTCATAATCATGCGACTAGCCGTTCTCCTCAGACCGTCTGATACTCACGATCCAGGCATGGCTGAGAGTGGTTCGCGGCGCCCCTCGAACCAGCTCCCCCACAAAGGGCCCGAAGATCAGGCCCTCCTGGAGGTGAAGCTTGGCGTGGACCCCCATCTCCACCACCCACTCCTTCGACGAGGCCCCAGGGGACGCCACATCGCTGGGCTCGGGCTCCAGCCACAGGTTGAGGCAGAAGGGGAGGGAGAGGGCTGCCCGCGAGGGCCCCACCTCCAGCCAGGGCTCCCCCGGTGGAATGGAGGCGTCCGAGACGTAGTTCTGGTTCGGGGCGGTCAGGGGACTCGGACTCGGACTCGGAGCGTCCTTCAAGGGGTTCTCCGAACCGGAATCCAGAACGGGGAAATCTGAAGATACAAGGGTTTTTGTGTTGTTAGTAGAGTTTGACTGACTGTAGATGAATAGGTGATAGGTAAATGGGGGCGGCCACTCAAAGCTCTGCACAGTATTGCCTCACACATTGCCTCACTCATTCACGCACACCGACGGCGGTGTCAACCATACAAGGCGACAGCCAGATCGTCAGGAGTAGTCAGGGTGAGGCTTCGTGCTCAGGGACACCTCGACACTCGGCTAGGAGGAGCTGGGGATCGAACTAGCAACCTTCAGGTTACAAGTCTGGTGTGAAAAGTCATGTTTCCCAGGTTTGTAAATAAAGATTAATCATGATTATTGTTGGTGTCCTAATATTTGTTGGTATTGTGTTTGCGATACCACAAATTAAAACTATAAATATAAAACTTACATTGGCGTTTTAATGTTTAAATTATTATGGTTCCATAAAACATACGTTAAACACACTTTTTTGTATTATTAATGTGGGCTATAAACACACTTTTTTGTATTATTATTGTGGGCTACAAACAGGTAATTGAATAGCCCCTTATATATCTTTTCCATAAGCTTTCTGTGCTCACAGAGGTTCATATCTCACTGTATCAACTGTCAGTAATGGCCACCCTATTCCCTTTCGAATGAGTAGAATATATGATAGACAAACTTATCATTATTTTAATCAGCGACAAACATCATCTCAAATAATGCTTCCTGTTTAAGATAGGCCAATTCCTCTCTCTCTCTCTCTCTTCTCCCAGGCTCAAGTTATGAAGCAAGCAATGTTAAGTAAACTTTGTAAAAAGTGGAGCTTTTGGTTGGCGGCTGAGTGTAGCATGAACAAGAAATAGCTTTTTTGCAGCTTAACTACACTTTTCCTTGACATGTTCCAGCCTCTGTTGCAGGACATTTGAACAATTTGGTCATGGTCCAACAGTTCTTTCGATGATTGGAAAACAACTTTTTTACATCCAGGTTTACCAGGATGTGTTTGAACCCTGAATGAGATTTCTCCATGTACCTGATGTGTCCCCTTGTTGTGGTGTGGGGGCTTGCGTGCCTCAATGACCCCAAGAGCTATACCGACAGGAGCTCAGGCTCCTGGTAGGGTCACCCAAGTCGGTCAGGTCCAGGGGTAGGGGTCTGACAAAGGGCAATCCACTGGTCCCCCCGGTTGGGGGTCGGGCACAGGGCTAACCACCCAGTCCCGTAGAAAAAGTATTGTTACGGAAACAGCAATACAGGAAAAAAAAACACTGCTGTGTACAATGGGCCTCCAGAGTTATCGAAAGATAATAGAATGAATGTCAGTAGTGAACGCCGTGAGGAAGCTACTGACAAGAAGGTGGGTGCCCTCAACACAAAATGCAAGACCAGGATTGGATTCTGGAGTGTGCGAACCTTGTACCAAACAAGTAAACTCGCTCAAGTACCAGCAGAAATGAGAAATTACAACCTGCATATTCTCGGAATAAGTGATAGTAGGTGGACAGGAACAGGCAGACACAAAACCAACACAGGAGATACTGTCCTGTACTCCGGAAGGGATGACAACCAACATCATGAAGGGGTAGCCATCATCCTTAAAAAAACAAATGGAGAAATGTCTGATGGAATGGAAACCTGTAAACAGCAGGCTCATGAAAGTCAGGTTGTGGGGGGGAACACATTAACATCACAATCATCCAATGTTATGCACCGACAAATGACAGGGATGAAATAACCAATGACCTATCCTATGATCACCTCCAAGCAGAATTAGAAGAAACTCCACAACATGATATGAAGATAATAATGGGCGATTTAAATGCAAAAGTAGGCAGCAATAACAAAAACTATGACAGGGCCATGGGGAGGGAGGGCTGTGGCATCATGAATGAAAATGGAGAGAGGCTGTTAGAGTTATGTACCACTTACAACCCTGTCATCGGAGGTACCCTATTCCCACATACCGACATCCACAAACTCCCCTGGTGTACCCCTAATGGAAGAGACAGGAACCAGACAGACCATCTAATGATCAACGGCACCTGGAGACGATCACTCTTGGATGTTAAGAGTCAGGAGAGGAGCTGATGTCGGCAGCGACCATCACCTCGTCACAGCAGTGCTTAAGTTAAAATTAAGGAGAGCTGGGAAGAAGATAACAGGACAGCAACATTTTGACGGGGAGAAATGACATGACCCCAAAGTGAAGGCCGCTTTCATACTACAGCTGAAAAACAGATTCCAAGCTCTGGCAGACACGAGTGACAAAACGCAAAAAGGACCTGATGATGCCAACACTAAATGGGACCAGATCAAAACGGCTTCCTCCAACAGCAGTGTAGTCTGCCTGGGAATAAAGCAACGGAACAGAAAAGAGTGGATTACAGCAGACACCTGGAAAGTCATAGCAGATAGGAGAGCCCTTAAAAAGAAATTAACGGACGCCAAGTCAGAAAGGTATAAGATAAATACAAGCAACAATATAGGGAAACCACCAGAACAGTTATGAGGATGGCAAGAGAAAACAAGAGAAATTATATAAACAGTCTTGCAGACCAGGCAGACAAGGGAGAGCAAGGTAAGGTCTACATAATCACCAGAATAGTCTGCGGTAGGTACCACAGAGCTATAGATATGCCGATCACTGACAAACAAGGGCAAACTCTTACATCATAGGCAGAAGTAGGGGCAAGGTGGGCTGAACACTTCAGCGAGGTCCTAACAGACCCCCACCAACAGCAGAAGCAGAGATACAGGAACCTGAGACTGTCTTTGATGTTAACACTGCACCACCACAAGAAAAAGAAATAGTTTCAGCCATCTAAAGAACTGCGACAACTGGCGTGGAATTACCCTTTTGTCAATTCCAGGTAGAATCAAAAGTCATAATACAAAGAATTTCAAATGCAATAGACAAGCAGCTCAGAAGAGAAAAAGCAGGGTTTCGGAAAGGAAGAGGGTGGGCCGACCAAATATTCACTCTGTGCAACATTATAGAGAAGTGCACAGAATGGCAAAGACAGCTGTATCTTAAATTTGTAGATTCGAGAAAGCATACACAGGGACAGTTTATGGTGCATTCTACGTTTGTATGGGATTTCACAAGAAATCATCCTCATCATAAAGGGTTTTTACACCAACTTCACATGCCAAGCAGGACACAGCAACCACACTTTTGAAGTCAAGACTGGAGTGAGGCAAGGATGCGTGATGTCCGCATTACTCTTCAATACCGTCATAGGCTGGGTGATGCGAAGAACAAGCGAAGATCAACCTAGAAGCATCAGATGAACACTATTTACAACACTTGAAGATCTAGACTTTGCAGACGTCTTGGCACTGGTTTCCCATACACACCTACATATACAAGAAAAAACATCCTGTGTCAACAGATTTGCACAACAAATAGGACTGAACATAAGCCTGAAGAAAACAGAGGTGATGACCTTAAACACACAAAATCCCCCACCTATACAAATAAATGGAGTAAATATACCCACAACAGAAGAGTTTTCATATCTGGGAAGCACTGATGGATATGATAAGAGATATGATGGAGGAACAGGCAATGACATCAAAAGCCGACTCAACAAGGCAAGAACCACATTCAGAATGATGAACAATGTGTGGAAGTCCACGAAGTATAGCATCAACACCAAACTCAAGTTATACAAGAACAGTGTTCTCTCCACCTTATTATACAGCTCTGAATGCAGAAGCATGACAGAGAGAAACCTTTCCAAGATCTCTGCATTCCACACAAGAAACCTCAGAATAATCATACGTATCTTCTGCCCTAACACCATCTCCAACCAGCAATTACTTGCTCGGATAAACCAAGAAAGTATATAGACCATCATTACAAGAAGGCGGTGGAGATGGATTGGACACATCATGCGAAAAGAACAGGATTACATTACAAGAACCGCCCTACACTGGACACCTGAAGGCAAGCGAAAGAGAGGACGACCTAAAGAAACCTGGCGTCGAACAGTGGAGAAAGAACTGAAAGCCATGAAGCAGACCTGGAGTTCTATCCAAAAGCTCGCCCAACACAGACAGGAGTGGAGATCCTTTGTTGCTGCCCTACATGCCAGTAGGCATAAAGGGCAGTAAGAGAAGATAAGACCTGATACATGTCAGACTGATGTCTAAATTACCATTATTTAACATGTATCACACTTTTTGAATTATGACACAGCGACCAAAACCATTTCCAGAAGACCTGGAATTGTATTATTTCCATGTAGTCCCCAATCATGCATCAACGTTTTAAATGTTTTTTTTGTTGTTATATTTGCTACATGGGCTTACAAATTATAATTACATATGTCCCATCTTAAAACACCACTCTCAGAAACTCATTCAAAAACATATTTGCACTTTGAGAAATGTAAAAAACAAGAATAGATGAGAATGTTGGAACCATCCACATCAATATCTTTAAGACATGTACAGCTTTGCAAAACCATGTGAAGGCGATGCAAACAGGCCACTTGCAACAATATTTTAAATATTGTCTTCTCAATTGATCCCATTTCAGGAAAATGCTTTCAGTAACTCATTTAATCATATTTGCACTGGGAGGAAATGACCAAAACAGAATAAAGTGCAAACAAAATCGGTAGTTATAATTATGCTGCCGTATTGTGCGGTGAATTTTTTTAATAATAATAATAATAATTTTTAAAAAAAAGGAGATTCTTTTTTTAAGTGTGCAAATGATTATGCTGCCACGTGCCAGTGGTGGCACGGGTGCCTAGGGTTATCGACCCATCGTAGTGGTGTAATGTTATACCACACACACAAAGAGTGTATAGTGCATGCTTTGCATTCATCGCATGATTTCATTCTGGTTCAATCTATCCTGACCATGCTTATGTTTTTTATAATGTTTTAAAGTCTTGGTTGCTGGTAGGCTGATAGAAACGTTCCCAAAATGTATCTGGCTGGCATCTGCATCGAACAGCATCCCAAAGTTGGAGCATGACACAACAACCACTTCCAAATCGTTTCCTTTTATTCCTCAGCCTGCACATCCCTGGTGCATGGTGAAACTCTGTATCATAAAGCATGCCAACAACAACGACCAGTCCCACCACCTTGTTCGTACTAACCGCGTGGCTGAGCCACCAGCATCTTCCGGTGGCGGGTCCTCAGGTGCGCCCTCAGGTTGGTCGTGCTCCCGTTCTTGCTGTGAACGATCCTCCGGCACAGACGACATATGGGGTTGCAGGGATCCAGGGGTTTCCCATCTTCGTCCGGGATCAGGCCGAAGAACTGCCACACGGTGGACTTGCAGTTGGGTTTGGGGATGAGATCCATGATCGTTTTTTTTTTGTGCTGCAGCTACTTACTGCTAGCCCTGTGCGGGAAACACCAACAGCTACACGGTACGACTTCGCGTTTTTGGCCGCACTGGCTCGCCGTAGGCTGCTTTCGTCACCGCCGGGGAGTGACGTTGCCCTGGTAACTTGATACATTTCGCTACAACTGAACGATACGTGCGTAAAAAGCTGAACACGGGAGGATGGCTTCGTGTTTGGTGCCCGATTTCCCCGCCGTGATGATGGCTCTGCAGCATTTAGGGGAACTGGAGAGGCAGTTCAAGGAGGAGAAGGTGCCGTTCAACACTGAGGCCAGCCATCATTTAAAGGAGATAGCAGCTGCTGCCACCAAGCTGGAGACGTCCAGGCGCTCAGTCCACGAGCAGCTGGAGGTGGAGACCATAGAGAACGGCAAAGTCAGACACCAGATTCACAAGTTCCAAGATAAAATCAGCAAGGACATCACGGCCGACGTGACCGCGGCCAGGGAGTCCAACGCCAAGGAGATAGCGGACCTGCACGCCGAACTCAACAGCACTGCAGATCGTCAGTTAGCCACGGCGGACCGACAGGAGGAGATCCTCAGACAGAACCGCCTGCTGGTCCCCGAGAGGGACCGGGTGAGGGCCAAACACGAGAGCGACACGGCCGTCCTCAACCACCGGATCTGCCTGAAGCACAGCGCTCAGGCCCAGCTGCAGCGGTCTCTGGACAAGGTGGCGGACCTCAGAGGCTGCGTCGCCGCCGCGCAGGAGAGCAAATCATCCCTGGAGCGCGACATGGCGCGGGAGAGCGAGGCGTTCGACGCCACCAAGAACGGCCTCATGGCCGAGCTAGAGCGGGTGGCCAAGACCGTGCTGAAGCAGAAGCGGGAGAACGCCCGGAGGCAGAAGAAGCTGAGCCATTTCAACAACTTGCGCATGGACCGGGACGACCAGCTGGCCGACTTGACGCAGCACGGGGCCAAGCTGGAGCGCACCGTGGAGCGGCTCACGGCGTCGCGCGGCTTGCACGAGGTGCAGCTGAAGGAGGCGGCGGCCGGCCACCAGGAGGCCGGCCGCCAGGTGGAGAGCGCCGAGCGGGAGCTGCGCGAGCTGCGCCGCCACTACGAGGCCGCCAGCCAGCGGCTCCAGGAGGACCTCGTCCTGCTGGAGCAGGAGATAGAGGAGGGGACGGCAGCCGGGGTGGTCCACCGGAGGACCCTGGCCGCCGCCGAGGAGCGCGCCAGGGTCCAGCGGCGGGAGGAGAACGAGATGCGGGCCGTCCACCTCACCGTGTCCGAGCGCCTGGAGAGCACCACCCGCCGGCTGGAGGAGCAGCTGGCGTCCATCTCCCGGCACAGCGCGCAGGCGCGCGTGATGGAGGTGGAGACGGGCCGGCTGCTGGAGAGCAACCTCCTCAACGTGGGCCTCCACCAGGAGGACCAGGAGAAGGCGCGCAGCCGGCTGGGGACGGAGCAGTGGAACCTGGGCGAGGCGGAGGTGGAGAAGCGGGAGCAGGGGCTCCTGCAGGAGGAGGCGAGGAAGGCGCAGGAGGCGCACGTCGACAGGGCGACCGCAGCCATACGCATCGCAAGAGAGAAACACGGGAGCCTGTGCCTGGAGGAGGTGGCGATGCGGCGGGAGCTGGCGTCCAACGACGAGGTGGACGCCCTGACCGGTCGGCTGAGCCGCGCCGAGCGCGACTTTGTCCAGATGGAGACGGAGTACCGCGAGGAGATGGAGCGGCTCGCCGGGGAGAGCAGGCAGCTCCAGACGGAGAGCGAGGCGAAGGAGAGGGAGCTGGAGGAGAAGGAGGCCGCTCTGAGCCAGGCGGAGGCCCGCCACCGCCGGGAGGAGGCCTCGGTCCAGGGGCTGGAGCTTCTCATCGCGGGGCAGAACGAGGAGAAGGCACGCCTGGAGGTCTCCGCGGCGGGGCTCCGGGGGGAGACGGCCGTCCTGCTGGGGCCCCGGGACGAGATGAAGGCCGGGCTGGAGGCCGGGCGGGCCCGCCACAGGGGGCTGATGGTCAGCCAGGCCTCGGAGCTCCTGGCGGTGGAGGCCAGGATCCGGGACGGCGGGCGTCGGCTGGAGACGGTGCGCCTGGAGAACTCCAGGCTGCGGCTCAGCGTGCTGAGGATGAAGGAGGACATGGCCAGCGCCAGGAGCGCCACGGAGAGGCACGGGAGGACCATCGTGGCCAGGCGAGAGCAGGAGCAGGCGATGTCGGGGCGGCTGCCGCAGGCCTGGGGAGAGGACCTGGCCGTGACGCGGGAGGGGTGTGACGGAGAACGGCCCCTGGTGGCGGCGTTCGGGGCGCTCCTGGGGCGCCTGGGGACCAGAAGCGCTCACTTTGAGAGCATCGCTGAACGAGTGCGACAGCAGCTGCTGCACATCAGTAAACTAGGCTACTAGACGATAGTTATTATAGAGAATGGTGTTGTAAACAGGACACCACTTTCTGTTATGGTTCAATGTGTGTGTTACATTGTATGGGTGTAAATGTGTGTTTGTGTTTACATTTCATTTCGTGCAACTTTCCCCGACCTCAAAGACGCATACCTTATGAAGATTTGTATCGGATCCTAAAGCAATATGATGTATAATAAATGCCTTGAATTATATTTAGATGTTTTTTTCATAATTGAAATGCATCTTTTAAACATTTCAAATGACTATTTTCTGCATTTAAACTATTAGTTCTCATAAACATGTCTCCCATAATCACACCCTATGTTTTCCCTTTCGCAAATATATATTCAAAACAGGCGTACAAAAGATGCAAAGACTTGCATTATGAGACCGCCTTTAGATAAATACCGTAGGTATTGTCGCTACACTTACACACCTTGTCCTAAAACACATGGATTTACCGCATCACAAACCATATGCTAGAGTACGGTTTATTGATTACTCTACTTTCAACACCATCAAACTGGATTTACTTCTCTCCAAAATGCAACAGGTGGACATTAATCCATACCTTATTCATTGGTACCACTCTTTCCGCATCCGTAGGCAACAGCTGGTCAGAGTTAACAACACGCTCTCCCCCCTGGTCAAAACAAGCAGTGAAGTACCACAAGGATGTGTGAGCTCACTACTGCTTTTCCAATCTATACCAACGATTGCACCCTGATCAATACCTCAGCAAAATTTCGGATGATACGGCACTGGTGGCCCTGATGGCAGAGGAGATGCAGCCTGACCTCTACTATGAGAGTGTGAAGAGATTGGTCCAATGGGGAGAGCAAAATGCCCTCACAATGAATCCCATCAAAACAGAGGAGGTCGTTTTTGGCACAGTTCAACACACCCGCTACAGTCATAATTCATGACAAACCCATAAAACAGTCAGCATCCTTCAAATATCTAGGGGTATGTGTGGATAGTGTCTTCCCCTGGTCACAGCATGTGGATTACATTTGCAACAAGGTCCAACAGAGAATTTATTTTCTGAGAAGATTTAGATCCTTTGGAGCCAGTAAGGACATCCTACATCAATTCTTTACATCCACAATACAAAGCATACTGCAGTATGGGGATGGCAGTTTAGTTCTGTGGCCAATTAGTCCAGTTAAAAAACAGGATACTAAGACTTCTGAGCATTTGCTCAAAGCTGGTGGGCCACACAATGGAGGTTTTCTTTGACAGCTGAACTAAGCACGTCCTCAGGATGGCAGACAAGATTGCTTTGGACCCCTCTCACGTCTTAAATAAGGAATATCAGCTCCTGCCATCCTTGAAGACGCTTTAGAATGCCTAGCTGCAGGAGAAACAAATAAAAACACTCTTTTCTCCCTCATTCCGTATCATTGCTCAACCAACAGAGAAAAGTAATGCAGCCTCCAAATACATCTCACATGCAAACACACTACACACTCCCAATATCATTTCACACACCCCAGAGACATCTGTGGCCTTTAATTTATTGGACTGTGAGACCCCTGACTCTTATGGATTTGTCTGTGTGTATGGACTCTTGGACTCATAAATGTTGTGTAAATGTTTATATGTGCTGTTTTAATGTCTTTCTATGAGGATTGAAGAGATGTGCAATGCAAGACAAATTTCTGTGTAAACGGATATTGAAGTTCATCTAATCTAATCTAAATCGAAACCCTTTCATCAGTACCGGGCTCCAACCAGAAGATGGCACTCTTCAGGTATATTGTCGCCGCTGTGCTACCGTGACCTTGCTCTGCAGCTGTTGGACGACAGAGTTGCACACACACACACACACACACACACCCACCCACCCACACACACACACAAAGAGACAGGTAATAGACTCAATACAAACACAAACCCACAAACGCGACCTATATAGACTTTAACGTCACGCACATGCAACCCTATGCACTGCCATGTGCTGAAGATAGAGATGGTGGTGTGAGGAGACAGCTGCTGGGGAGCAGGGAGCTCAGAGGAAGGCAGCAGTCTGTTGTGGTAAGGGCTGACAGACAGCAGCACTTTGCTTGTTGATCCCACTTCATGTTTTGTCTCTTGGTTCATATCTTGAATCTCTTTAATAGCTCTGTGCGGTCAATAGTTAGCATCTTTATTTGGCAAGCAATATTGTTCCTTTTTTAAAAAAAATCTTTCTCTGTATGTATTATTTTGTATTTCATATAACTTCTGATACTATTTATACCTACCTACACGATTTAATTAGTTTGATGCACAACAAGAATGTTTTGTATAGACTTTAGAGTGACGTAAAGGGTTTGTCAGATGACTGTTTATTATTTAATGGGAGTGGTCTTTGCTCCTTTGGCAAACATGAAATGTACTCACACTCTTTCTTACATGTGCGTTTTAGATGGCTGTTTTCAACAGAGTTGTGTGGGTTTGTGTGTGTGAGGACAGCGAGTGGAGACGTTAAAATGCCACGGCAAAGCAGCTCAAGTGGCAGGAATACAATCTGAAGGTCAACAGTGGAGGAGACACTTAATACCAAAGAAAGGCAGACTAATCAAGCACAGAGAAATACACGTGATCCATCTATCTTTCTTTCTTTCTTTTCTTTTATCACTTTCTTTACAAAATAACAGAACAGGTAATGGATTCCCAAGTGTACAGTATAAGAAAAACGTGACATAACAATACCACATTTGAACCAATTCACGTTCTGCATGCAAGACAATCTGTAAAGATAGACCGTTTTCTATTTATTTTTCCATTTATGACAGTATTAAAAAAATGGTATATTGTTTCAATGGGACCTTTGGCTTATATAACAGATTGGGAAAGGTTGAGTTCAACTGTCCCTTCCAAAAAAGTTGTTTTCGTGCTTAAAAATGAGTCATATGAATAATTTGATTATGTTATTTGGGATAAAGAGATGAAATTGCGTACCCGGTATCCTCCTTGAAATGAGTCATAAATCAACTAGCTTATAGCGTGGGGCATCAAACCGATTTACTAGGAAATGGGTGTTTGTGTCTAATGTGTTTGTGTGTGTGTGTGACACACCCACACCCACAAAGTGAAAGATCGACACAAGCACTTGTTTAGTTATATATCCTGTGCGCAATTTATCACTAAACAAGTGTTTGGGTCTTTTTGTATTCATTAGAATAGAGATGTGTGTGTGTGTGTCTATTTTTTGGTTTTGCCATTCAAAACCATGTCTCAGCATGAATGTGTGTCACTGTGAGGCCTTTGGTGCAGTCGTTCTGCTTTTCGCGGCTAACGTGATAAGCAAGGGGTGGTAAAGTGGCTCCTATGATTCACTGTTATATTGTATGTGTGTGTGTCTGTGTCTGTGTAAGCGTGTGCGTGTCTTTGTTTGTTATGTTACCGATGAATTGGGAAATATCTAATTGCCGACAAAGGTTCTTCTTAGAAAGAGTGTAAAATCAATTAGAGCGTAAGGCATGGTTCATCACCATTTTTCAAGGAATGATACAGTGCTACTGATTAGACACAGACTTCGGAAAAGTGTGATTTTGATTCACTGTGTGTGTGTGTGTGTGTGTGTGTGTGTGTGTGTGTGTGTGTGTGTGTGTGTGTGTGTGTGTGTGTGTGTGTGTGTGTGTGTGTGTGTGTGTGTGTGTGTGAGAGAGAGAGAGAGGGAGAGCACAGCACAGACCAGAGTAATGCAGAGAGCACCCTGCCAAAACGCTGCCAGCCTATGACCTCTGTCAAAACCCATATGGCTCTGTGACGTCTGCACAACCTAATCCTCCCTTCCTCTCCCCCTCGCTCTCCCCCTCCCCCTCTCGCTCTCTCTCTCTCTCTCTCTCGCTCTCCCCCTCACTCTTTCTTGCTCTCCCTCTACCTACCTCTCTCTCCCCCTCCCCCTCTCCCTCTCGCTCTCTCTCTCTCTCTCTCTCTCCCCCTCACTCTTTCTTGCTCTCCCTCTACCTACCTCTCTCTCACACTCCCTCTCCCTCCACCCTCTCACAGCGAACAGTAAACACTGTGTCCGTTTCAGAGCACATGAGCACACAGACACACACACACAGCCCCTCAGTGTGGCGACACCACATCTGTGTGTCAGCCAGTCATTCCACTTGCAACAGAACAAACCGGTCGGTGTGTGACGACAACAAAAAGCACCGCACTGGGACCCGGCCACTTGATATTCTGGTGTGTTTTTGCCACCTGTAGCGTCAAAGCGATAGTGATCGGGAGCCACATGGAAACTATGGGTGAGTGAGAGGGTTGTTCGTCGGACGTAAGGGGAGACAGGCTTCTGGTTTGACCTACCCGTGTGTGTGGTGTGTTCTAGGTTCCCTCGGGTCCCTGTGTGCTTGTTTACTTTAATAGACGAGATGTTTTCAGGGTTCAGTAGGTTGGATACGCCGAGAGGGAAGTGTGAATGGAATGGAAGAGATGTATTTGTCGGGGCTTGTATAGAATTACTAAAGAGTTATGTGAACTGAACTGAACTGAACGGAACTATGCGTCTAGATTGTTAAATATTGTTTAATGGAGCGGTTATGTAATAGAGCGTGGCATTTAAAGTGTCCACTTGATTAATAGGTGTGTGTGTGTGTGTGTGTGTGTGTGTGTGTGTGTGTGTGTGTGTGTGTGTGTGTGTGTGTTCGTGCCCATGTGTGTGTGTGTGTGTGTGTGTGTTCATGCAGCCAAGCTTTTGTTTACAAGTTTGTGTACAGTCAGCTAATAAACATTTTGGACATTGAGTGCCAGTACGGCTCTTTAAATGTGGCCGGTAAAATACAGAAGAGGAAAAAAAAAAACTGACTGTTCATGTTAACACATAATGCTATAAAAGCTACATTGATAAAGTCCCCATACTGAAAATATATCTATTTGAAATGACATTGCATGCCGATGTTCGTTCTAACTTTCCTTTTGAAATAATATAAATACAAGTAAGTTAACAGTAGATAACAGTAAAAGTTCTCAAAAAAACGTCACAATATTTTACCAAAGATTTGAAATGGGAAATATTGCATCTCCTTCCTTCCGTCCATCTTGGTTGGTGGCAGTAGATCAAAAGTCTGCTAACACTTATGTCATCATGGGCCGCGTTTTGTAACGTCAAAAGGATTTCAACACGGATCTTATCTTGAATAGCTCACCGGATGAAAAACGTACGTCAGGAAACCGCTTGTAAAAATGTGCCCAGGAAATCATCACTCACTCGGGTCAATGCAATACTCCTTCGGTCAATCTTTAGTCATGGAAATAATATGTTTAATATGTCAATAATGAAAAACCATGCACAGGTTTAGTCCATGTATTAATGAATACTCAGGTGGACTCATGCAGTTGTGGGTGTGACTTAAGGGAGTTTATAGCCGGGCGAGGTCATTATTGAGCGGTACTTCGAGTTAATTTTGTGCAGCAAAGCGATAATGAGATAAAGCACACATACCGGACCTGCCATGACCCCTCCCTCTTCTGTTCCAGGGTGTCCCATGGGTGGGGGGGCCACCAGACTGTACAGCAACCTCGGCGGCGGAGGTCGTTCCCTCCCCCTCACGCCAGCCCACCTCGCCCGACAGAATCCCCCCCCTGAGAGAGAGCCACAACCATCTTTATGCAAGGTATGACCTCACTCATAGCTTACATTGACATTGAAGGCATTTAGCAGACTTACAAAAAGTACATTTGTCAGAAGAAGGAGAAACAACAGTATATCGCTGTCGGCACAGTAAGGATAGCTCCACTCTGTCAAATGTCTTATATGTGAGGGAATGTCATGACAATCTTTGGTCTACACACTATATTAATAATACGATTACCTGGGGAACAAGCTCAACGCCAGGGTGTAATTCCTACAGAATCACGAAAACACAACTCAATTCTTCACAACATATCCAACCTCGAGTACATTTTTGAGAAACGTTTGAGTAATGCATGAAAGGCAGCCAACACATCAATGAATTACATCTTTGAACACTAAAACAAGCGGTTTAATTTACATTAAGGCCATTTAGCAGATGCTTACATCCAAAATGTCTTACAATAAGTACATTTGTCAGAAAAAAGAGAAACAACAATATATCTCCGTCGGTACAGTAAGGATGTTCATAGAACCAAGTGCCAATCACCTCAATGGTAAATGGACTGCATTTATACAGCGCTTTCAAACCAGTAGCCACCCAAAGCACTTTACAATATTGCACTTACCCATTCATGCACACATTCACACACCGGCGGCGGAGTCAACAAGACAAGGCGACAGCCGGCTCGTCGGGCGCAGTCAGGGTGAGGCGTCTCGCTCAGGGACACCTCGACACTCAGCTAGGAGGAGCCGGGGGATCGAACCGGCAACCTTCGGGTTACCAGCCAACCCCCTCCACCTGCTGAGCCACCTGCCGCCTCACAGGTTCAATGACGATGGCTCGACCTCCTGTCCCCCCCTCCTAGGACACCCAGGGGGCGTCTCAGCTTGACTCTGACCCCCTGGAGCAGAAGCTGCTCCGGGAGTGTGAGGAGGCCCTCAGGGGCCGGCCTCCGCGCTTCCACAGGCACCTGGTCCACTGCGGGGACGGGCAGCGGGGCCCCAGAGGGCCAATCAGGGTGCTGCAGTGGAACATACTGGCCCAAGGTGAGTCCACGGCCCCACGCGGAGACGCTGTCTGAGGGCCACACTCGGGGGGGGGGGAGGGACGCACAGCTTTCTGCGTGTATGTGTGTGAGTGGTTTTGGATGGATGCAGGTGGGTTCTTGCCCTGCCATGTTTGTGTGTGAGTGCGTGCTTCCTTGTTGGTGTGTTGTGTGCCCGTGTGGTTGTGTGTGTTCGGGCCCGTGTGTGTGCGTGTGTGTGGCGTGCCCATGTGTGTGTGTCCGTGTGCACGTTCTGTCAAATAAAGCAAAAAACAGAAAGAAGAAACCGAGACACATAATACTATAAAAGCTATATCAGAGGCCTCAGGCCGTGCTGATGTTCGTCGGGGCGGGGGGCACAGGTCTTCCTAAAACACACAGCTTGACGTTTTACCCCCTCATCTCCTTAAGCTCTCGGGGAGGGGGCCGACTGCTTCGTCCGCTGCCCCCTGGAGGCGCTGAGCTGGTCCGAGAGGAAGTACCTCATCCTGGAGGAGATCCTCACCTACAAGCCCCACATCCTGTGTCTGCAAGAGGTGGACCACTACTACGACACCTTCCAGCCGGTGCTGCGCAGCCTGGGCTACGCCGGCCACTTCTTCCCCAAGCCCTGGTCGCCGTGTCTGGACGTCCAGGGCAACAACGGCCCAGACGGCTGCGCGCTCTTCTTCGACCAATCGCGCTTCGAGCTCCTCGAGAGCGTGAGCGTGCGTCTCTCCGCCATGCTGATTCCGACCAATCAGGTGTGTGTGTGTGTGTGTGTGTGTGATGAGTCTAAATCAATTAGAGCATAAGGCATGGTAACTCAAACCAATTTTCAAGGAATGACACAGTACTGCGGATTAGACAGACTTTGGAAAAGCGTGATTGTGATTCACTGTCTGTGTGTCTGTGTGTGTGTGTATTCATGTGAGTGTCACTAGTATTCAGGGAAGTCACTGTGTACCTTTTGCACAGAATGTATGACTAAACAAGCGTGTGGGTCTATCTCTACATGTGTGTGTGCGTGTGCGACCCCTTCCTCGTAAACGTTAGTTCCATGTTTTAAATTTGTGACTGATTTTATATAGGCCTCTACGGAAGAGGATTAGGGCCACATGCGATTCTTTTTTTTTGAGTTCTGACTTTTGATTAAGAACTAAATCAAAAATTGAAATGTGGCCCTAATGCTCTTTCATAGGCCTCTCATGTGAACTAATCAACCCCTTTGACGGTTTGCCTCCCCTGGTCATCTTTTCCGTCCTTGGCACAGGTCGCCGTGGTGACGAAGCTCCGCTGCCGCACCACGGCCAAGTGCGTGCTGGTGGCGGTGACCCACCTCAAGGCCCGCAGCGGCTGGGAGCGCCTCCGCAGCGCCCAGGGCTCGGACCTACTGGCCCACCTCCAGACCCTCCTCCACAACCACAGGCACCCTCCCGGGACCGCGGACCCCCCGGACGCCGCCCCCTCCCTGATCGTGTGCGGCGATTTCAACGCGGTGCCGTCGGAGGACGTGTACCGGCGCTTCGCCTCGTCCCCGCTGCGCTTGGACTCGGCCTACAAGAAGCTGAGCCGGGACGGCTCCACGGAGCCGCCGTACACGACGTGGAAGGTCCGCCCGAGCGGCGAGTGCTGCAGCACGCTGGACTACATCTGGTACGGCCGGGACTCCCTGCAGGTGGACGCCGTGCTGGACCTGCCCACCGGGGAGCAGATCGGGCCGGACCGGCTGCCGTCCTTCCACTACCCGTCTGACCACCTCTCGCTGATCTGCGACTTCAGCTTCAAGGAGGAACGCTGAACACCTGACTGATCAGACTGCTGGGGGAGGGAATCGGCGAACACCTGACTGATCAGACAGCTGGGGGGGGGGGGGGAGGGAAATCGGCGAACACCTGACTGATCAGACAGCTGGGAGGAGGGGGTGGGGGGGGAAGTACAAAGTCATGGCTCATCAGGGATTTCCTCCAGATGGCGATTTCAATATAATTGAGACATAGGGACAGTCCCCACCCTGTGTGAAGGAAATGATTGCAGTGGTATGGAAATAGCCAATGGCGGGGCAGTTCAATGTAATGAAATGATTTAATAAAATAACGAGCGATGAAGTGATCCGGTGAGTACAGCCATGATTAAATACGTACCTTCTACTTTTGAGCAAGCCCAGCCTCCCAGCCTAGGGAACGGGTCCCCTGGGGTCCCAGACACTGGAACCGCTCCGTGCTTCATCTGCGTTTGGTTATGTGTTATAAGACCACCCCAACATGGTAGGCTACCCCCTGGTGGTCTGTCTCAACCCTCCTCTACCGAAAGGAATACATTTCCCCCCCCTTACAGCTGAGTAAACAGAGGTTAAAATCAAACACATTCTGTGAGTCAAATTTTTGAGAAACCATCTTTACGTTTTTAAACCATTAAGACGTACTGGTTTGACGACATATACAATCATTGATTTTACCTATTTGGTTTCTTTCTGGATTTCAATGGAACAGAAAAGTTAAGTTTGGTGCAATATTTGGCCAGCATTTCCTCATGTTATATTTAAACTAGTTTTATAAGTTACTGGGATTGTCCTTGTCAAGTCTGACAAGACTTCACTCACACAAGGTATCCTGTAGTATTAACAAATCAATAAAAACAGGAATTAAGGATTCAAATGTCTTTATATCATTAAAATCTACATGAATACACTTTGAAACAAGAGTACAACAAAATAGAATATACTTCAAATGTTGAATATACAAACAGTTCAGTCTGAACATCTTTCTCTCATATCCAGATTTTGTTTTTTAAGATTGCAAAAAAGGAGAGGAAAACGAAACAAAAAAAGAAAATGTTAAAGGACTGAGTCTAAACAAGGTACAAAAGCCCTCCCCTCTGAAGGAGGTAAACGTCAGCTGGTTCTTACGCTGGCGTTAATCATTTTAGTGGTCGTCCGATAAACAAATAAGCTTAATACATCCAGGGGCCTGTCTTTGCAAAGTTCAAAAAGGCTAAATTTCGCTTCTTTTTTTTTTTAAACCACCGCCGTCATGAAATAAATCATATCATTGTTAACCCTAAATAATCCAAACGTGGGTGGTCGATCCACACCGAGCGCGGATAAACTAAGTGGCGAGATTCTACGGGGTGTTTTGTCTCCTTGTTAGAAAGAAAGAAGATGGATTTGTCCAAACTAAAACAAAAACTGGAGTCAGTACTAATACTGTGCTTGGTACAAGTCATGAAGGAAACAATACTGTACAGACAGTACATGGAAAAGGGTCAAATTAAACTAAGGCTGTTTTCTGTTATCGTAAGTTGTACATTGTATAGCAGATATATAATATATACACACGTGCACACAAAGTTTAAGTTGGCTCTTGCTTCTCTGAAACGTCTGCGGGGCTTCGGCAGTGCAGGCCAGTCAATCTGCGGGCGGTTTCAGAGAAGGCTTACAAACAATAATATGCTGGTTTCAACATTTGGCCAAAACCAAACTTTTTCTGTACAACGACCCAACGGCCTCGCAAACTATGCTCATTGTTTGTTCTTTGCGTGTCAGTCGACATTTTGGCTGGCTCCAACTATTTCACCTCTTATTGTAGTGTTACATTTCACTCCCCCCCCCCCCAGTCTCCCCCTCTCTCTCTCTCTCTCTCCCCCCCTCACTCAGGACATTGTTTGTCAGGGTGAAATGGGCAGAACTGTAGTGATTCTGTTTGGTCCCGTTAGCTTAGCGATGTTGTACACCGTGTCCCCATCAGTTCCTAGGCTGCCTGTTTACTGTAGAATTGAGTCTGTGGTAAAAAAAAAAACTGGAGGTTCAAAAGGTGGTGGAAGGGGGGGTTGGTGGAGCAAGGTCCAAGAGCTTTGGGGGGGGGGGGCTTCAGTCTCGGAGACTGTTGCTGGTTACATCAACGTCTGGTTTAGAGTAGGGCCCGACCGATATTGATTTTTGAGTGCCGATAGAAAAATTACGATAACGATTTAATCGGCCGATTATATATAAAAAAAAAAAGCATTACAAACTGCTTCACCAGTAGGCCCCTTGGTGAAGTAGTCCCAAACCTTGCTATGAGTCTTATCTGACATCTGTACCTCCCAATGTGCTGCGCTCGTGAGCAGTGACTAACACGTGCGCACTGAGCAGTATGGTCTCACCGTTAGAGTCTACAGTATAACAAATTAACATGGCCTCGGACCTAAAGAAAAACAGGCACAACATGCTCAAACAACGCGTCTTGTGTACATTGGTGAGGTGAGCGCGCAGCTGCCTGAGCGAGCGTGTTTTCATGTTGTACGGTAGAATTCAATCTCCTCTTTTTTACCCTGGCTAAAGTTGCTAGTTAGCAAGGCTAGGTTAGCTTTACTGTATTTGAAGGGTAGTGGGGGGTTAGGTGTACTTTTCCTTTTTTTAAGCATGACCTACACGTTTAAAAGGACCAATTGTTCATTACACAAACTAGTTATAAACTTACCGTGGGGGGAAACTCTGCTCGGTTTATCCAATGAGCTCAGCACATTCAAGCTACATGCGCTCGGGTGTTGTGTCCAAAAATAAGTGCGGTGGGTGAGACTGAGAGCCTTTCTTAAGTAGAATGGAGTAGGAGCGCACGCTGCTGGATACTAAGCGCAATAACATTTCAAAAAAAAAGAAAAAGAATCGGTTGTAATCGGCGTCTTTTGGCAGATGTTATTTTCAAAAAGGCTATAATCGGCCGATTAAATCGGCAGGCCGATGAATCGGTCGGGCCCTAGTTTAGAGTGTGTGTGTGGGGGGGCGGCTCCCAGACGATTGAGATGTTGAAAGAGAAGATCTCGATCGATGCAAATGCATACACACTCGCACGAATCACTACGAAACAGACACCTGCTGCTGCTGCCCCCCCTCACAAACACACGCACACACTCAAACAAACACACACACACACACACACACACAACCAGACTCACACTCACACTGGACAATCGACCTCCTCTGCCTTTACGATGCTCTGGACGAAGACCACCTCCTTCGTCTTCCTCTCCCCCTCGGACGCTTGCTGGGGGGCCGCCGCCGCAGCCGGCGCCTGGACGGACCCCGCCTTCAGGCCCCCGGGGGCCCGATACCCCATCACCAGGTCGGCGGCCTTGATGATGCCGCTGATAATGTGTGGGGGGGCCTGGACGGTCTGGCTGGCCGTGGACACGGTGACCACGCCCCCCGCCACGCCCCCGCCCGCCGTGGACACCAGAGTCTGCGGGTGGCCCTGGGAGGGCACGGCCAGCCGCACCACCTGCGCGCTGGGGCCCATGTTGACGGGGGCCAGGGCGCGCACGGTGAGCGGGCCCCCAAAGAGGCTGATGCCGGCCTGGGAGTGCCGCCCCCCGGCGCAGCTACCGGGCGCCTGCAGCTGGCAGGGGATGGTGATGATCTTGGCCAGCTGCACGGTGATCTTGTCGCCGTTCTCCGCCGTGGCCGGAACCATGGTGGGGAGGGTCTGGATCATGACCTATGGAGGGGGGGGGTAGAGTGGGTTGGCTGGTAAGCGGAGGGTTGCTTGTTCGATCCCGGCTCTTCCTGTCTGTCGAGGGGTCTCTGAGCAAGACGCCTCACCCTGACTGCTCCAGACGAGCTGGCTGTAACTTAGCATGGCTGACACCGCCGTCAGTGTGTGAATGTGTGAATGTTAATAATTGTAAAGCGCTTTTGAGCGGCCACTGGTTAGAAGAGCGCTGTATAAACGCAGTCCATTTACCATTCAATCTATCTCTCAAGTAGCCCGCAGCTGCCTCTGTATCAGCTGATTTGGAGATGAAACCCCTCCCAGCTCATTTCTGAACCGTCGGGGCGAAAAGTGTTGAATGCAACACTTCTCAAAGGGCATAGAAATGTAGGGAGGGAGGGAGGGAGGGAGGGAGGGAGGGAGGGAGCCGAGAGGAAGGGGATGCATCCTTCGGTGGTTTAGTTGAGGAATCCTGCGTCAGTCTGCTCTTTGCTGCCCCTTTGGGAATCGAACCTACGGCACCCTTCAGGCACCGGGACCAGCGCGCCGGGCGTGGGCGGGGCTTCCTCACCTTCTGCTGGGAGGGTCCACTGCTGCCGGTCGCCGTGCCGATGGGGGAGGCGTTGGTCAGGAGGGTGGGGTGTCCGGGGGTCCCGGGCCCCCGGCCCATGCTCATCGTCGAGATCTTCTGGCCCATGGACGTCGTCATGACGACGGGCATCTGCATGGCCACCCTCACCGTCCTGTCGCCCGGGGAGACGCACAGAGACGCGACCAGTACAGTGAGCGACTTTCAACCAATCAGAGAGCGTGTCCCATGCCGACCTTAAGGGAGCGCACTGGAAGACTATCGATTGTTTTACGATTATGTCCACCCCACTTGTGGTTTATAACCGCCGTTAGGGAATGGATAAGAAGAGGTGTTCTGGCCCTTAATGTATGCACTTGTTGTATGGTGTACGTCCTGGCACTTAAAAATAGTACTTAGCATCGTGTAGCGTCTTATCCTAGCTATCTCTGCTGGATACGGGGAATGGGTTAACCTGGTGAAAGTAAGTTCTATGAACATCCTTACTGTACCGACAGTAAGGATATATTATATATATCTATATATATCTTTATATATATATATATTGTTGATTCTCCTTCTTCTGACAAATGTACTTATTGTAAGCTTTGGATAAAGGGTCTGATAAACGCCCTTAATGTTAACGTAGGTATGGGCTTTGAACATCCAGGGGCCCGTCTTCTCAAAATCCGAAAAGACTCAATTTTATTTTTCACACGCGGCCCCCTTTATTTATTTATTTTTTAAACCACCGCCGCCGTCTTGGAATAAAACATACGATTGTTAAACCTGAATAAGTTCCAACGTCCCCGTCCCGGGTACAGCTCACTGACCTGGGCCCCGAGGCCGTGGGGACGATGGCCGTGTGCGAGTGCTGGATCTGGCTCCCGTCCGCGCCGGACACCGTCACGATCCTGGGGACGCCGGCCGCCATCGCCACCGCTCCTCCCCCGCCCAGCGCCGCCTTGTTGTCCCCGGCGACGGGGGTGTGTGCCGCCGCCGTCGCCGTGGCGCCGGCGCCGCCCGCCCGGCCGCCGCCCCTCAGGATGTTGGGCTTCTTGCTGCTGGAGGAGGAGACCTCCTTCACCTGGAGCAGCATGTCCGTCGGGGGGGAGACGCGCTCGTACGCCGCCGGCGCCGGGGAGAAGGCGACGAGTTCGGCGGCTTGGCCGTCGCCGTGGTCGTCGTCGATGATCACGATGTCCTTGGGCATCTCCTTGAACTGGTAGACCAGCCTCTGGCCCTCCACCTTGGCCAGGATGCCCCGCTGGTAGTAGTACCTAGAAGAGAGCGAGAGGGAAGGGGAGGGAAGTTCATGGTAAACGGACCGCATTTATACTGCGCTTTTCTGACCAGTGGCCACTCGAAGCGCTTTACCACATTGCCTAATGTTCACCCATTCATGCACACATTCACACACCGACGGCGGAGTCAACCATGCAAGACGACAGCCAGCTCGTCGGGAGCAGTTAGGGGGAGGTCCCTTGCTCAAGGACACCTCGACGCTCTAGGAAGAGCCAGGGATCGAACTAGCAACCTACCGATTACCAGCCAACCCGCTCTACCTCCTGAGTCAAATGCCGCCCAAGACCAAAGTTATAATCAGGAACTGAAATAATTTGTGGGGCAATGACATACACACTTAAAAATTGCATTGTACATTCTACATCCTTGCACTTAAAAATAGAACTTAGCATCATGCAGCATTCTATCCTAACTATATTTTTGGCATACGGGGAATGGAATAACCAAACAAAGGTGCTTGGCACTTGGTTCAAGAGAGGGGGGAGACTGGGGGGGGGGGGGGGGAATGAACATCCTTACTGTACCGACAGCGATATATACGGTTTCCCTTTGCTCAGACAAATCGTCGCTTTTGATAAAAGCGTCTGCCAAATGTAAATGTATTCCTGGACCCCCTTGTCCCCCTCCAGACCTGTTCATACCGTAGGGTAGGGCTGCTTAATTATGGGAAAAATCATAATCCCGATTATTTTGGTCAATATTGAAATCACGAATATTCAAACGATTATTTTTGAGTATATAAACATGTTGCATTTATTCAGCATGTCTCCCCGGAAAAAAAAATTGTAACTGAGAACTTTGAAACTTCGCCTTAAGAAAATACACAAAATGATCCAACATAAAATCTATAATAATATAAAGATATGTATCCAGCTGTTCTGCCCTTTTTGTGATCGAAAATTGTGATCGTTTTGACGGTAAAATCGAAATCGCGACCAAAGTTAGATTAACCGCCCAGCCCTACCGTAGCGCTCGGCCCATGGTCTCGTAGTTCATGTCGGGCTTGTTCTTGTGTTTGCCCCACAGCTTGGACACGGCCTTGGAGTCCACCAGCTTGAAGATGCCCTTCTCCCTCTGGGTCCACTTGATGAAGCGGGGGCAGGTGTTCTTGTCCTGCAGCAGCTCCAGCAGGAACTCCCACAGGTAGGTGGTGCTGCCCGCTGGGTAGACAGAGAGGGGGACAGGAGGACGACATGAAGCGAGACGCTCACATAGCCCTTGGAACTCTTCAATGCAACTACTCTAACCCTAACTAGTAGAACAGTCCTGCTTAGGGCGGCGTGTGGCTCAGGGGGGAGAGCGGGATTAATGTTAACCTGAAGGTTGCTAGTTCAACGCCCTAGCGCCTCTGATTCATATTCAGAGTGTCGAGGTGTCCCTGAGCAAGACACATCACCCAAACGGCTCCTGATGAGCTGGTTGTTGACTCCACACGTATGTGTGTGAATGTGTGCATGAACGGGTGAATCTGAGGCGATGTTGTAAAGCACGAGTTACTTGGGCCACTGGTTAGAAAAGCGCTTCATCAATGCAGTCCATTCACCATTTATCTTTCTGGGAGAGCTAGCTTGGGAACCCCACTTAACTTGAGTGCTGCAATATTGAATGTATGGACACACTTTGATTAAGTAGGCCTTAGCACCTTAACACAGGCAATACGATGCGTACCTTTTCCTTCTCTTGGCTTCTTCTTGATGCCGAGGTCCGGGGAGCCGCTGCCGTTAGCCGACTTGGCCTTTCGTCCCGCTACCAGGAGAGAAATAACATCAGTCAACATCAGAAACAACCACATCAGTGGTTACACCACTAGATGGTGCTCTAGATAATACAAAGATATGGGAAGAGGGCGGGGGGGGGGGGGTCCTTTCTCCTCTACCTTTCCTCTTCCTCACGGGTTCTGGCTCGGGCTCCTCCTGCATCGCCATCTCTTCCTCCTCCTCCTCCTCTTCATCTTCCTCCTCCTCCTCCTCCTCCTCCTCGCAGCAGTCCTCGGTGGACACCTCCACCTCCGTCTCCGTCATCATGTCGGGCCGCATGGCGGCGTGCAGGAAGTCCGGCGTGGCGACGCACGGCGGGACAAACGCATCTGGGGTGGAGGGGGGGAATACACAAATAAAGCTAACTATTTCACTCCTGCGTTATAATGGTACATTGTTTAGAAAATCGTCTTAAAAGGCTAATTGATGAATAGAAAACCCTTGTGCAATTATGTTAGCACCGCTGAAAACATGAAAAGGACTGGGTGACCCCAACGGTAGTGTATTTTATTGGGATTCACCTCTACATGCTCTGACCATCCCCTGGCTTTGGGCTTATCTTGTGGGGAGAAATTAGGCAACAGTTGCATGAGGCACAGGCCCACGTTTCTCACTAAATTGAGAGTATATTTTTCCCCGAAAATGTTTGATGCCGCTGAGGTGGGTACTCGGCCAAAATAATATTTGAGAGGGGATTCACTAGTACACTGAAAAGTTTGAGAGCCACTGATCCCAAGACAGCGGGGGATGAGGTACAGAAAGCTGTAAGGACCAGGTGATGTGATCCGACACTTCAGCTAAACAAATTAAGTCGTCCATCGTGACGGGTAATGCAGGTTGTGGGTCATCCGAACTTTGTTTCTTCTTCTCTCGTTCAATAAATAAAATACACTTGTGTTTGTCCTTTGGAATAGTCAGAGTCCTCAGTGAAGGAAAAACAGGTAAAGCAGGGGAAGCCTCATGGCCGTTGTTTCTTTACTGAACATTTACAGTGACAACATGGTCAATGTTGTGATTGTAAAGCCGTACCACAAACTGCGCTCGCGTGTGTGCATGGGTGTGTGTGTGTGCGTGCGTACCTGGACTGCGGTCTCCCCTGAGGCTGGAGGGAGAGTCCATGTGTAGCAGAGCCTCCGCAGCCTCGATGGTCTTGTCCGAGCAGAGGAGTCGGCTGCCATGGACAGACGCCTCCACTGAAACACACGTCGGGTTCAGCACGTTTAGATGGCTGACTTCGGACGCTGTCAACTGCAAACAAGCATGAGTGGCCTACGAAGCACCTCCTGATGGGGTTTAAGTGCCGACGTGAAGATACGTTCATTGCAACATGCAATGCCGATAATGCATTGCATTTGTGCTTTTCATTCAAATTAATTTGATTAAAAGTAATTTGAACATTCGCCATTGGTATACCTTATGTGAAACTGTATAAGGTTCCACAACAAAAATAATAATAATAATGATTAAATTCAATACAACAATATGGTTGGTTAAAATACAATTATTATAAGTAGGTGAACAGGAGGACTTAAATAAAGTATAGCGCTGGATTATAATACATAATGTTCAAGGAAAAACAAAAAGTACCACGTTTATTCAACAACAACAAACAAAAATACTAAGAGGTAATCAACTGCTGATGTAATCTACCACTTTCATGTAACTACTCCACCATTGGAATCAGAACAGGGAGGAAGTCAAGGAGAATCTATGGTGATAGAAATGCAAACAGGCCATTTGGCCCCAGCTGAGAGAAGCCAGGGCACCTGCTGTCGTTGTCACTCACTAGCGGTGGGGGGGACACACTATCTCCTTACACGCTACCTTGTCCATGTTTGGCTATCTGAGTGAGGGACCACGCATCGCATAGGAAAGAGCAGAGGGCTATCTTTAGACCAGACACAGACCACCATCACACCCTAGGCAACAGCCAAGCAGGGACCCTATCGGACATAAAATAAAAAAAAGGGGGTGCTTTGGTAGACACCACCGATACAAAAGAGAGCTTAGGCCGTCAGCAGTCTGGGGGGGGGATTCAGCCATATATAGTAAAGGGCAGCGGTTTACATTTAAACATTTTAATTAGGGTGGATGGCTTCATGGTACATATAGATAACTATATCTATAAATAATTGTATGAGCAGTGAAGATTGAAAGAGATTATTAATAATACACAATTAAGTATTATTAATTATGAGTAAATGCACAAAATAAAACCACAATATTGTGCTGCTTAGGGAGCAGCGTGCCAAGAATAGAAGCAAGCGCCACAGAAAGTAGTGCGGCGGTAGTACGACTTCCGTGTTTACATTCTTCATCCTTTCCCTCCAGTTCTCGTCAAAGACGTTCACAATTCCCCGTCACTCAACGCCTCCGCCTCACGGGATTTGCTCGTTTTACCGTCAAAAGCCCGCCTCCGAAAGAAAACGATTCGCTCTGACTCGGCCTTATCCCGCCTGTCTCACGGCATTGGCCCACTGGCGCCCTCAATCACAGGCACGTCCCGCCCCTTAATGCATAACAATGCTTCCGCTATAGATTTAGTGAAAGGTTGATCAATTTGGAGTTAAACAAAGACAAAACTTCGCACTTTACTGAATATTTTAGAAAAAGATACCCCGCCAAATATAAATAGAATGACTTTTTTCGACTTGTTGCGATAATCGACGGGACAACGCCGTTAGAATAACGTTAAATCCACCGGGCTAAGAATAAACACATTGACACCAAATAATTCAGATTAAATGTAATACCTCATATCCACATGAGGACACACTGATTTAATTAATGCCAATTAATACCCTTATTATTCGGGGGGGGGGGGGGGGCTGGGGGGGATATCTACCAAGGATGAAACAAAATGCCACGACAAAGTTCAACAAACGCAACCATAGCAGACAGAAAGATGAGCATAATAACTCTTAGAGGGATGATTTAGGACGACACAAGAGACCACCGCTAGAGAAAGGTTTATAAAAATAAATGCACATGTCCTTCCGACTCAGACAGCGTGGCAAAGACGCAGGAAAGACAACATCCTTACACTTCCTGGTTCCCCATGCCACTTCTAAACCCTCATCCCGGCGCACACGGGGGGCTATAATGGCTGATCCTTCTATGCAAATGAAAGACCGTGCAAAACCCTCTCTAAAGGTGCAGTCCGTTGAGACATCGGAGCAAGGTAACGTTTTAAAACCGGCTTTTAAAGTGACCGCGGAGCAGCGCCATGCAGGCTGCAGCCACCAAGGTGAGCACTTCCTGATTGCCTCTCGGCCACTTAAAAACTACCCGGTAGCGGGAGGAAACATCGAGAATAGTTTGGAAATAGTATTCCGAGAAAGGCTTTTCGTGGTTGTAAGTGTATTACCTGCTCTGATGAGCAGATCGAGTTGGTTTGCGGGCCCCTCATGCAGTGAAGTCGCCATGTTCTCCCTGGCTGCGGATCCACATTGACTTGGAACTGCTCGGATCACTCCGCCGCTCAGGGAAATCTCCTCGGATTCGGCCGGAGTGCGTCGGCAGAGTGGTATCCTTCCGCCGCCCTACACAGGAAATCCTTGCAGCGCTCTACTTCTTGCGTGGAAGGACGTCAACAAACACACACAGGAAGAGAGGAATCCTTTTAGGGAACTAGAGATGCGTGATAAGATCTGAAGTGAAGCAATTATCTGCGTCAGAAGGTCAACACCACTTTGCGACTTGTTCTTGACCACATTGGTCTCTGTGTGTTATTAAAAAATGTAATAAGTTTCTCTATAGGGGCCAGGGTACTTTGACCTTAAAGCAAAGAATTTCTACAACCGTATAATTATAGATGAGGTTATATAACTACACTGCAATATTATTTTACAGACATAAGTATTATAACTTTAAAGAGGCATTGCTAACTCTTGAGATATTTTTTTATATAAAATGTAATACTGAAACGTTTTGTTCACATCACAAACAGCACATTTAGCCTTGCATTATTAATTGGTTCGCTTATTTTAACCTCGGGTCATTTAGGTCATAGTATTGTTTGTTTTGAATTCATCAATGATATTTTGGTCAATGATATCAATTTGAACCAAAAGTCTCATAAAGAAGTTGTCAAAAGGGCAAATATCAAAGTCTAACATGTATACCGAAACAAATCAGAAAATCAGAATCTGAAAAGGGAACCAATAGCGTGATAAGAATCAAAACAAGAAAGTAGATAAAATATGGATAACGTATACCGTCGATTAATGCAAGGTAAAAGCACATTGGTTACTAATGTGCTGCATTTTCATTCAAACAACCAACTTAAACCTTTAACAACTGGTCTTCATGAATTTTGCTTTGAGGAGAAAAGACAGGATTGTGTAATTTTCCAGCTATTTTCAAGATGACCTTTATGGTCCCATTTTCCATGTTCTGTCACTTTAGTACAGATGTTTCTTAATCATAACAATAATAGGAAGCTAAAACACAAATAGATACGACTGCTTTACCCAGGAAATCAAATGCTGGCTTTTCTTCCTACTAATAACAAGGAAAATGTATCGAAAACAAAATCCCAACTATGCATACTAGATTCCTTGCCTGCTTTAATACTTGCTACTTGCTTTTCCTCCATAATTCAGTCGCATAACAATATTTTGGGATTGCCAATCAAAACTGATCCAGCATCAATTGATTTCCAACAGGAAGTGCCATTGTCATTGATCAAAATAAAGTAGGCCTCCAGTTTCATAACGATATAGGAGTACTCCAGAATGTCCACTAGGTGGCGGCGTCGGCCAGGCGGAGGTAACGCCAGTTGTTTGCCATTCAGTACTGCTACTAACCATTTTCTGTCAAATCAGTTTTGAAGAATGTTTATTTGATGACAAGTCAGCACAGGCTGTGAAAATTCTACATTTAAATTGCAGTTTAGGGAAAGTATCAAATAAAAAGGTAAAGTATACATTCCATTACCCACACATGGGTAATTCCTATATGCGTTAAGTTAGCCTTACTGCTTATATTGGCCTCATAATAACAAGCATGTGCCACTGCCTCCACTGCATGGAACTCAGTTACAGAGCAAACTATCCTCCTGACACCACTTCGGTCATTTCCCCTCAAGTTATAAAAACGGCAACATTTAAAAATAAAATAAAAAATCACTTTGCTGAGCTGCACCAGTGAATAATAGATCACACATTGCATATGCAAAAGAAATTGTATGTAAACGCCAAACTCTTCACACCACACAGTTTTGAACTCCCATGCCCAAACCATACTGCAGTGCCAGTACACAGGTAAACAGAACCCCCTCCCCCCCCGCCCGAGAACAGCTCAAACACCATTGGAAAAAAAGGATTCATATTACATAAAATCAATATTACACAAGAGCAACCTTAAACGTATTCCATCAAATTAAAAAGTACACCACCTAGATTATGTGGAAGTTCCCCAGATTTTGTTCCGTCGGCGACACCCCCGATAGATCAGAGAAAACACAAATCAGGGACGGATGGCAATCAAAAAGTCGGTGCAAACGAGAAAGCAAGAGGAGAATCTAACCTGCGTCATCTTCGGACACTTCCCTGCATCAAGTCCACGGAACACCCCCATCAGACGGCCGGGCTCCGCACCCCCTGCAGGGCTGGCCCCCAGAGGGCCCCCAGAGGGCCCCCAGCAGCGTTGGCCCCTGGCCCCCCCCTGGATCCCCAGCGGGCTGGGCCCTGACTGGAGGGGGAGGACAAATGAAAGAGAAAATGAGCGGAGGGAGGGATGGATGGCAGATGGGATGACAGAGCAGCCATGGAATTACATTTGGTATCTGATGACTAATCTGGCAGACAGTGGAGAGAGCTCTGGTATCTACTGTGTCCGTTAAGTCTCCATCTAGTTCTCCACTCAAGTACATCAGAGATTGGATAACGCTGTTGTGTCGACCGGTACAGTCGACTCTGAATCAGATCAGCTCCTTCATTATGGAAGTCATATGCCGGTTCAAAATGCTAAATACTTTAAGACTCTGGGCTTTGTACAGTCAATGTGTTAACCAAATGAGTAGAACGGTGTGCGTGTGCGTGTGTGTGTGTGTGTGTGTGTGTGTGTGTGTGTGTGTGTGTGTGTGTGTGTGTGTGTGTGTGTGTGTGTGTGTGTGTGTGTGTGTGTGTGTGTGTTCCTTCCTACCTCCACCTTGTTCCTCCATGGTTGTAGCATGCTCCGCCGGGGGTTTCCCCCGTCACCCTCCACCCAGGACCCTAGAGGACACCACCCACGCTGGAGTTTGACCTAGCGGCTCCACCTTGTGGCTCTCTGGAGAGTTGAGCCAGGCCTGGGAGTGGACATTTAAAGACACACGGTCACATTTCTGACCGACGAATCACATTCAAATTCAGATGCAAGTCAGACACAACACTAGATGTGAAAAAATCCTTTATGTCTGTTCAGAGTGAGCCCCTATAGACACAAGGGCTGTACCTTGAATGCCAAGGTCATGTGCCCCTCGTCACATGCAGGGATGTCATGTGTTTTGCATCGGGGGGGAAACCAGAGACACTGGTTCACTCCCATGTTAACACAGAGAGAGAATTTCCACACCCACCAATGTTATGTACCAATGAAGCTCGGGTTAGCAAAATCCAAGCATTGATAGGCGTAGTGAATTGGAAACGTTGAATATATACAGACGTCCATACCCACATCTACACATTTTAATATATGGGACGTGTTAGATAGGGCTGTGACAGCGGAGTAATGTAGATCCTGATAACTTAAACACATTTTGGAATTCTAATCATGAGATGGAAGACAAGTCTCTAAGTATCTTGTACTTCCTCACACACTTTGAGCGTTGATCCAGAGAAATCCAAGGGACAACAGCAGCATTACCCGCAATAAAAATCTGATCTCATTCAACTCATCTGAGTCTTCTTCGATCAAGGAAATTGCCACAATAATTTGTGCATGTCAGGGTAACCTATATTCATTCAGTCACCCATATAGTCAACATATCTGGTACACAAGTTGGGTGGTAAAAACGATCCATTGAAACTGGTGTGCACATTGATGCATCTTGACTTGTCCCCCAAGAAAAACAAGGAGGCAAACAGTGTTCGCAAGCACAGCTTCAACCCTTCTTCTGGTGATCATGGTGTATGTGCTTTCATTCGTTTTTTCCTTTTTCCTTGAATGACCTGCCTACATGGCCATACCTCCTTGCCATGTGACACCTGTGAATATCAGGAAGTGAGATCTACATCTGAACAAACTGGCCTTGTTTGTAGGGGTTGGAAAAGATGTATTCATTTAAGAATCCAGATTCTTATCTTCCTTGATTCCTAATCATTTCACAACCTCCCAAAACAAACCTTTCATATTTGTATTTATTTAGTAAGGGTTGCCTTTGTGTGTTTACATTATTAGAATCAGTTGATGTAACCTTTTCTTAATATAATAACCTAATCTAATACACACTTTAGTCGGCTTTCATGCCGTAATTTGCCACACCTCTTCTTTTCTCCTTGCACAAAAGACTGGATAAGATCTTGAAATTAGCACCTCTATGTACTGAAACAAGACTCATGACCCCATGAATCAAACAGTGAGATAACAACAGACTCACACACCCCTTCTTATTCGTAAGAAGACAGAGCAACCTTCCTCGAAGCACAGGAAACTAACATTCCACCCCGCCTAGCTCTGTCCCTCTCTCCCAAGGTCCCAAGCGCCTTACCCCGTCTCCAGGAAGGGCCAGTCTGCCAACATGGGAAGATGAGTGACTAACAGGAAACCAGATGGATCAACCAACAACAACCAGCCACACAGATGCCCTCATAAATATTCAAGGTTTATTTGAAGACAGATACAGAAACATAGATCAGCTGGAGCCAGTCATCTGACGTTTGCGTCATAGTGTTATTAGCCAAAGCTAATTTCCGACACTTTTGGTTGAAAATAATAATCCAGATTAACATTATTAAAAATAAAATGAAAAAAAAAGAAGACATACAGAGAGAGCACATTGTAAAAAACTAAGTATGCGAACAAGATTGTTGTTGAATTAGCCACAATTTTGTTTTTCTTTTGAAGGTGTCAAATGCTCAAGTGGTCCGGCAGTGGAGTTCCATAATTGTGTCCCTTTTACAGAAAAGGCAGTATATATGAATTAAGAGCATACACATACAAGTCCAACGAAACTACAACACAGAAGGGTAGAAATCATGACAACAGTGGCACAGGAAATAGGTTTGATCTGTCTCTGGGCTGTTTAGGCGGGCAAGAGGGGGCCGGACCTGGGAGCTAGGAGCAGGGGAGGTTAGACGGATAAGACGCTGAAAATGAGACAAAAAGCGAATGAGGGAGTCTATCACCAAAGCACAGCATGGCCAGGTGGGTGCGGGGTCGAGTCCCACTCTAATTCTGAACGCTGGTTAATTTATGTGTCGGGCTGAGCCGGTATTTCCTTCTCTGCGAGGGAGCGGATCGGTTCCAGAATAGCCCCTCCGTTTAATTATTTAGTCACACACATCAGACGCCACAGATCTATTGAACTGTACGCTCTTTTAATAGGAAGAGGGCTTTTTGTGTGGGTTTAGGTGTGCGTCTGAATCGACTGTGCACAAGGCGTTTCTGTAGAGGTTTTGGCCTATATTGGCCCAACTGCATTGAGCAAAATGAAATGATAGCATAGCATGATGTTAATAGCAAAGCTACCAAAACATGTTGACTAACCAGAACACGCCCTTCCCAGCAGAACGGGGTGTGGAGATCGAGTGGACATAAAACTGACTCGACTGGCTGTAAAGTAGCAGCAGGTTCAGGGAAAGAATATTCACAAGCGACAGATCATGAGAAAATAATCTTGACAAAGTACGCAACCACAAAGGCATGTCTAGATTTGATACGACAGCTCCCTACACCAATGTTAAAAATATGTATTTTACTAATGTTTATCGGACATTTGGAAATCCAGGTCCAACAGGTTAGGTTACGGTATGCTAAGACTACAAATCACAACAAAGACATCCATATTCACATTAGGAGCCTGGAGGGAGCCACCATTCCACCACACCCACTGTCGTTTGACCTAACCCACACTGAGGATGGTGTGTGTGTGTGTTTGTGTGTGCACCACAGTATGAAGTCAGGTGTCACATTGTGCCAACCGATTGCCAACAGCAGACGTGGCACAACAACAATGAACGCGGTTGTGTCGTTGTTCCCGAGACGCTCATCACAATGGAGTCGGGTATTGGCCTGCTCCAAAGGAACGATGGAAGGAAGAAAGAAAGACAGACAGACATGCTAATGTGTGATTTGGGGTGCATATCTGTCTTAACAAATGCTTATTATTGTCCTTTCATTTCTTTAACCCCCATCTATATCGTGCACAAATAAGCACTCAGTAAAAGATGGAAGGAAGGTAGACAGACAGACAGACAGACAGACAGACAGACAGACATTTGCTTTGTGGTGCATATCGCTACAAATATCCCCCCCCCCCCCCCCCCCCCCCCACCCCCATCTTTATCAAATAAGCATTCAGTAAAAGGAGAACAGAAACGAGGAAATCCCGAACACACGTGTTTTTCATAAAGAGTGTGGACTTTCAATAGCAACGTCTTTTCAGATGCATGCTAACAGGTCGAACCGGATGGGCGACAGGGCTGCACACAAACCACTGTAGGAACCGGTAGAACGCAAACACTCACATTTGGGCTAACTGGGCAAACGGCTAACTTAACAACAATGAATGGATAAGGAGACAAGGAGTGAGACTCACCCGCATGCGTGTGACCCTTGCACCTCGGTATCACACTAACCCATCAGTCACTGGTCATTATGTCAAACGTTCTCATCAAGCAGTAAACCCGAAGCCTTGGATAGTGGGGTCGTGAGGCGGAAAAGACGAGGTTGATAAGAAGCCCTGAAGACTGTAGTTTGGCTCGGTTCTTACCGGGGGTGAAGGAGGGCGGACAGCAGAGCAGGATGGTGAATGTTGTTGCTCCGAGTGTTTGTGTGTGTGTGTGTGTGTGTGTGTGAGTCACAGAGCCTCATGACCACACTGGAAACTGCCAAATCATCTCGCCGTCGAGCAAACTTTCCCCCGACGAGGCCACGCTTCCTCCGGAGACCTGCTGAGTCGAGGCCGTGCTCGGTGGCCGGTCCTCCAGCAGAGAATACATCCCATAAAAACCATGGCAGGGAGAGACTGTGTGAGAGTGAGGGGAGTGGAGGAAATCCTTTTTCAACTCCATGCCGACACTGATCTTTCCTTCTCTCTGTTAGAGGTTGTCGTTTGTGGCGTGCAGCTTCCCACACATTGCCTCAGACCTTAGCGTAGCTATCCGTCTGTCTGTCTGTCTGTCTGTCTGTCCTCCAGCAGTCACTATCCTCCAGCCCTGATGCCTGACTGAACGCTGTCTGCCTACTCACTCCATGCGGTGTAAGGAACCTCTGAGAGAAACTCAGCACTTCTCTGAGCTTTAGCCCTGCCCTCGGATCACATGACACTAAGTGTGTGTGTGTGTGTGTGTGTGTGTGTGTGCAGGAACACACACACACCCACACCAAATCACATGTTCATTTGACAACAGAGCTTTTGTTTCAAGAGACTGAGGACTGTTGTCCCGCCCTACCGTTTGGCTCGACCAATAGTAATGAAACAACCAACATCACATATTAACATACTTAAAGATTCACCAACATGTGGCATTTGGCTTCAACGCTCACTGCTCAATTTCACTGGCAAGTTGCTATTAAAAGAATCCCAAATGTGAATTTAAGAGTAATTTACTTTGACCCACCTTAATAATATTAGTGGAACACACACACACACACACACACACACACACACACACACACACACACACACACACACACACACACACACACACACACACCTTCCCTTTCCATCCCAAGTACTAGCTTGTAACCACACAAACAAACGTGCAATATAGCAAAGGTTCTAATCAAATATAACATAGTGAATCATAGGAGTCACTTTACCACTCCTTGCTTATAACGTGAGCTGAGAAAAGCAGAACGACTATAACAAAGGCCTCACAGTCACCCACAGTCATGCTCGGACACGGTTTTGAATGGCAAAATGTCAGGCTTATTCTGTAACAAACATTGTCCCCACAAGAAAACTCTGTCATGTGTGTCAGCATAACTTCAAGCACTTTAACCAACATTCATGGTCTTTGGATTGAACTGCTGCAACTAAGGTTGTACTCAACTGCTCAGTCACTGTTTTATTTTGGCTTGGCTTCTACAAAGTCACCTCATTGTGTCCAGACTGGCTCCTCTGGCCCGTTTGAAGATCAAAGGTCCATTATAAACAGAATAAAGGTCTGACTGCAGGGGTCCTGCGCTAGGAAAGTGTGGAATATGTGTTTAAACCACATTATGTTAAACACTTTGGACATCAGGTCAAACAATCGGTAGCAAACCAATGAGATGAACATCGTACTGAAAGTCAGAGGACAGTGACACAGTAATAAATAAATAAACCACGCAAACACACACACACATCTCTGGGTCAACACACAGAGCAAACATGTCACTCACCGCATGGACTCAGATCAACTACAGTTTAAACCATGGGGTCCCAACCTTTTTTGTTATATGGACCAGCATATTCATAAACAAATTTGGAGGACCGATAGTCAGTTTTAATGCCTTCATTTTAAGATGCATCATGCTGTTTACTAAGATGGTTTATTTTTCCTATTCACAACAATTAAAGCAACAGCAATGAAATGCTTAATTCTCAGGCTCCCTTCAACAATCCAATAACATAAAAACAAATACGGTTTGTAAGAGAAACACAAGAAAAGTCACCTGAAACCTAAATAAACACAAAAGTAGTGCAAACACAAATTATTATTATTTATTTTTTGCTTTTCTAGAAATATTTCAAGGCCCGGTTCTAACGAGTCTAACGGACTCCGGTCCGCGGACCGCGGGTTGGGAACCCTGGTTTAAGCGACAGAGTGGACTGGGGACATTAACGTAGCCTAAGCCTTACCAGGGCAGGAATCGATATATTATCGACATTTTATATATTACAGGCAGAACAGACGGAGCTAGTGACGGGTTGAACTATGGTGTGTAGTGATGCGTGAACTCACCCTCGCCTTTTACTTTGAAAATCCCTTTTACTCTGGAGTCTCAGCGCTTCAAACTTTTAATCTCCGAGGTCGTCGAGGTTCAACCCTTGAGCTGTCAGGAGCTAGCCTAGCCACCGGGAATCGAACCGAATCGTCCACACCAGGGTGATCTCTGAGTATAAAGACCGCGACATCGCCTCCTAGGGAGTGCCCTGGAAGGACTTTACAACAACGAGGAGGAAGGCTGTGGTTGAAACGGTATCACTAACCCCCTCAGCATGTAAAGTATGCACGTTTGAGGCGGGGGAGGAGGAGGTCCTCTGGTGAGAGATGATCGATCCAGGTCACTGCAGTCAGTGATCAGTGACACGCTCATCCCGGTGAGCGACAGTCGTGACGTCACCACGCACAAGTCATTATAAGGTCTTTATTATAGTACCCTGGGCCCCCACGTCTCTAGCGCGTTGTAGACGTTTCTTTGTAACACGGTTTCCTGCTATATTTCCATCATTGATTCCCGTTGTTCTCAGTGGACATGCATGGAAAATGATGGACACGTTAATCTTAATTATTTTGACGAATAAATTTATTCTAAGTCGCTTCTGATAAAAGCGTCTGCTAAATGCCCTGAATGTAAATGACTTTGTGGTTCCGGTAATGGCTTATTGTTTGTCAATCAATAGTCCACCAATTGAAAACGACATCTATGAATCTAGGATGCAATTCCTTAACCTTTGTATCTTAACGTGTCCTCTCTCGTTTCTTTGATCCATTTATATCTGCTTCATAAACCTTTCATATCAAATATTTCATATAATTTGATTCTACGTAGGCCTGCCCTTGAGATTGTCATTGGTATGAAAGATTAAACGAAGGAGGTGACGTTATATCTCACATTTAATTTCACAATGGTATTGTTTATTAAACCTTCCCAAATTATATACAAAAATATAGGCCATGGTCCTATAGACCTCAATCCAAAGAAGTTAAGATGACTGCATTAGTAATGAAATTCAGATTCATCCTTGACATTTAATAGGTCTATTCGATTACTTCAAATATATAAAAGTATATTATTCAACACAAACATATGTGACGCCAAGCTATTAGGCATATATTTCACAATGTAATATTAACGAAAAACAAATCTATAATAAATAATACAATAATAAACATATACTGTATTTGGATATATACATTGTATTTATATGATAAATATATATATAAATTACCTTCAATTTCTTATTTCTTAGAATATGAATCGAAATGTAACACTTTTTGACCTGACACCAACGTCTACTTTTGAAAATAAACTGCATTATATAATATTCAATCTATCACAAAAATATGTGTTAATGTGTTAACATGTTGAAGATGTGGTAAAACCATAACAAGATGCCCTCCCATCAACACAACAGGGCCAGCATGAGGAAAGTAAGGATACCATTCAACCTTATGTCCTTAGCCTCATAGCATAATTCCTAAGTCAGATTTTAAGGTTAATGTTGTATTTAGTGTCAAAAATGCCCAAGTCAATGACTTAGGCAGATAGTGAATATGGAATGTAAAAAGCGCTCTGATTGGCTTAGGATATAGCCAATGAGGCACAGGGAATCGACAGCATTAGGAGAGTAGCGTTTCTTTATAGGTCCATGGTAGAGCTCGGTTAAATATCACAATGTGGCCTTAATATGACTTCGGCAATTATGCTATGAGGCAGACGATAACTAAAGAAGCATATCTCAGTTTTTCCACCAAGCTGGACCCATCATGGAAAGAGGACCGGTCAGGGGAGATAACTTCACCCCCCTGCTCTCACGACTCGGCTGACACCAACGTCAAACTCTCAGCCACTGCAAAACACAAGAGAAGGATAGGTGGGATAATCAATTATACCAATGAAGGGCTAATGTTAGATACCGTGAACATTTGACAATGAGTGGATCTTTATAAGACATGTGTAATCATTTTTTCTGCTCCATTTAATTCATATTAAAGTCTCTGTCCCCCTAAACTATTTCGACTTGAGTCCTACAACCGACTTGTTATTTATAAAAACTTTGGAACTCTTTAATGTGTTATAACCAATGCGCATAATGTGATAGGTGATTGAGGAAAATGGTCCAATCACTTGGATTTGTCTCCGAATGTGAATGCATCAGGTTGTATACGAAGGTGCCCAAAAAGGCTTCCTATCATCACAGAAAACCATGTGTGCAACATATGTGTGTCCATCTTACGTTGTCCGTCCACAGCAGACACTCCCTCAGTAGCTTCTGCTAAATCCATGGATTCCCCACTGTCACCGTCGACCACTTGCTGCACTTCTATTTCAAACCCAGCAGGTGGCGCCACTCCCTCTCCGGCGTTATCAGAAGCGTGGCAGGATACGCAATGCCCGGCATCCTTCACTGGGGCCTCCGATGTCAACAGTGGCTCAACAACAGCTTGAATAATCTCCACATCGGATCCGGAGTCTGCCTCTGCCGGGTGGCCCGTCGCCTCCCCGATCAGCGCAGACTCCTCTCCCAACGCTCCCGTCTCGTCGGGCCCCTCCTCCCTAGGGGCCTCCTTTTCGGGGACTGCTGGAGCTTCGTCCCCGGCCAGAGTTCCGGCCTCTCCCTGAGAGGATGCTACGAGGTCCAGGGCCTCCTCGACAGCGGGCTCTTCAGCCTCGTCTGTTTCTTCTGGCTGAGACTCCTTCCCCGCCGGAGCCTCCTCCTCTGAAGGGGCTTCAGATTCCGATACCACCGCCTCCTCCACCGTTGGCGCTGTAACCTCCTCGGGTCTCACCTCCTCCGCATAGGGAGTTCCTGCAACTCCCGAGAGACCAGTTGCGTCGGCAGGCATCTCAACGTTAAGAGCACCTTCAGCATCTACTTCCTGCTGTTCTACAAGGACTTTTGATGCCTGTAGGACCCGATTGTTTTCTTGCACGGGCCGGAGAACATCCACGGCGCTTTTCTCAGCCACAGAAGCGGCCGCGATCTCAGCTGTAGAGCCGGCCCAGGCCCTCACAGCAGTGATAAGACCTGGGAGGAAGCCTGGGGGAGGAGAAAGGGAGGAATGCCCGTCTGAAATTGACTGGCATGATTTAAAGTGCAATGCTGCAATTTAACCCTACACAACCTCAGACAAAGCCTGTCTGACCTAAAATGGCTGTCAGTTTATGCAACAGAAATTCATGTGGTTTAGGGCCTTGTATATATGAAAAAAAGTCAATTATTGCTTAATGTACAGGCATAACATGGTGGCATCTGTATTACTTAAGTTAATTGAGCCATTATGCGTATGTATAATTGAGGCACAACAAGCAGAACACAAAGCTCCAAAATCCAGAAGTATAATGCATACATTTTAGAATTCCCATGCCGTCGTTTGCAAAAATCTAAATCAAATCCCAGGTTGACGATTTCAAAAGAGTTGATGAAAACCTCAAACTTGGATTTTAAGGGAAGGCATTAGGTGATCAGAAAGAGGTTAAACCAATTTGAAACTAAGCAATTTAAGACCACAATTATTTGCAATTCTTTATTGAATAACTTCCTCATCATCCACTTAGCATGTCAAAGTTCCAAGTACAAAAATGCAACGAAGATTGAGAATGAGGGGTGATGATGCTGGATGATTAATGAAATGAACAATCATATTCAAATTGGAGTGAATCATTCTAGAAAATGTGATTGCTATTCAAACAGAATAACTGACAGACGTTGAACTAATTGCAAGTTAAACATGACTCAGGAATACACATTTATGAACAATGAAATATCATCTAAAACGAAGTTTTACACCCTCCCATCAGTGAACCAGTTCAGATAACACTAGGAACTGGCATTTGGGTTGGCTTAAGACTCCTATTGCAAAGGAACATAACTCACAACTCCCAACAACTTCAAAGACAACAGGGGGTAGTAGGCCTTCGTCCTCGGCCCATAGTAAGGCACAGACTTAAATCAGTAAAGTACTTGAAACCATCTTTTTAAAAGATGTTCGAGAGTGAGGCATTCAAATGGCCCTTTTACCAGACAGAATCTCAGCAGCGGGCATGCATTTCGGCGTGCGTGACTACAAGTTGCCCCTTGCTCTTGGGACTCCCCTCCCCACTCCATCTTTGTTGGGAAGAGAGTTTAGGAAAACACAGCACAGCTAACTACAGCACTACTGGGGGAGGCCAGAGCTTTAGGCTGCTGCTACGACGGTAGCGGCGGCTTCGGCCTCGGGGGCGACCTCAACAGGGCTAGGGGTGTCCTCTACTACCACTGTACCCTCACTCTCCACTGGGGCGGCCGCCTCCTCCACTGCCACCGGAGCTGCCTCTGCGACGACCTCGACCGAGTCAGCCACCTCTGTGGCGGCGGGGGCGGCCTCTTCCACCGCGGGCTCAGCGGACTCCACGACCGACTCCGCCGGCGCTACCTCTTCAACGACAGCGGCTGCTTCAGGAATGGCCTCCTCCACGGCGACGGCCTCAACGGCAACGACCTCCAGGGCGGGTTCGGCGGCGGTCTCCGACACAGCCTCGGCCGCTGGAGCCTCCACTACCACCTCGACGGCGGCGGGCACCGCCTCTTCCACTGCTGCGGGTTCAGCCTCGACGGCGACGGCCTCGACGGCCACGGCCTCTACTGCGACGGCCTCGACGGCGGGTTCTGGAGCTACTGGTGTGGGCTCAGCCTCTGGAGCTGCTAAGGAAGGAGAAAACAAGTGGCGAGATGAGGAACTGGGTATTTCGGAAAGTTAACCCTCTGATTTTGTATCAATTGAGCCATTGAAACCCCGCTAGGTATAATCCAAATATATCAAATATCTAAGAGTTTTGTTAGTCGCTAGCATTAACGATCGATATGGATCTATATTTTTATGAAACCATTTTGTAAACTTTGGAGGCACTAGCCAAACTAATTAGCACATTAAATTAAAGACACATTACTTTATTCCAGTAGCAAAGTTCCACCTAACAGATCTTTGCTTATGGGAATGTTGTACTGACAACGGCCAAGAACTTTAGCGTCAGCAACAGGTTGCTAGCGTCTGGAAAATTTGCTTTCGTTGACTTGACATAAACCAACACGTTGCAGTCAGTCACCATGCATACTAATCGCCTAAGGGTGACAAGGATCAAACACTGAGGGTCAAATGATAATCCTCTCAACTACTAAGCCGCAACGGATCATTACTGATTGAGAGAATTAAACAGTTTAAACTGTTAACTCTCAGCTTAAGTGAAGCTAATTTGCCTTGACCGAAGCCAAAATAAGCGGGTCACGTAATAAAGTATGAAAAATGATTGAAAGTGAAGGCAGCAGGTGGAACTACAACCAGTCTCCATCATGTTCAACTGAAATATTCAATTAAAGTGAGACGCAAGCTTGAACTCATAGATTAAAAGTCAACTGAGTGGGATAGAAAAAAAAGAATGTTTGAGACTGAATTCACATTGCAGTATTCAACTAATTTTACATTTTTATAAAGTTTCTTTATTTGTCACAAAGTATACCTTGAGGGTCACCATCATAATGGCAAGTTAACTTGCAACCTACACAAGTAACTCCTGTGGCTTCAAAAGCTTGAATTTAAGTCAATAGGGGATTTCAGCTCTAATTTTGACCAGTTCAACCAGTCTCCCAGCTATTTTAGAGTGTGTCGGGCCCACAACTACTTAGCTGGTCGGGGCACAGAGCCAGTCTCCCTGCGGCCCCAGACTGAGTCCATTGACAAACAGACGGCTGATGCAGAGCAGATCAGACAGGCCAGACTAATCTATTCAAGGTGCCCAGTCTAGCAAGCCCGGTATGTGGGCGGTTTAACCTGCCAGCGCGTGAGAGATGAGCACCTCATCGGTCTCAAACCATTTTAGGGGATTCTTTTCACCCGCAAGTTTTTCGAAATGTTGGAAACTCTTTAATACAATTTCGTCACACGCATCTCTGATAAGAAGCTTTTGTGCTGCATGCCAATTGGGTTCCTACAGCACGTAGAGTAAACATGGAAGAGAGATAGCCCTTTCATGCTTATTTTTTTGTTCCTTTTCAATACAAAGTACGACTGGATATTATTGCGTCAAACATTGGTGAGATTTGGTTCAGAACGTAACAAAAAGCTTACCTCACCAAAATATGACCAAGAGATTGATGACTGTTCACTCACCTTCTTTTGGGGCGGCAATCTCTGCCAGTCTGTCGTTGTACCTCTCGCTGTCTCCGTTCACTGTCTTGTAGGCCTGTTCAGGTGCACAGATACATACTATTATTTACATCTCACATTCAAACACTACAATAGGTAAGATCACCAAGCAAGCATTGAAGCACATGCTGCTCAAATGTCTGCCCGATGACGTAACTAGTTATTCTCACCAGACAAGCTTGAGCAAAACTCAAAGGCTGTAGAGAGAGAGAGATGGCTAATAAACGCTTCATGTTGGTCGAGCCCTGCTCAAAGTGTCGTTTACTGGGAGCAGGACATGCTTGGGTTTAGGGAAACTAGAACCATTTTACAAAAAGGTCATTGTTGACACTCATCAAGGGTGATCAGTCATACCAACCTATTATAATTTTTGTGTGACCCTTATGCCAACTTTATCTAATGTATAGACAACCCTAACAGCACATGTAAACGTCAGATGGTGACCAACAGGAATCAAATTGAACCGAGCGTTCTATGAATGTTTAGGCCACGATTGATGGACCTTGGATTCACTTTAACGGCACTAGAGCATGAGAGAAAGGCGACAAGATTCATGTTTGCACAACACATTAACACCATTACACTAGTTAGACAGCACCTTGGGTTTGTGTGCATAATTCAAACCTATTCTTCATAATTATACATGAGCCGGAAAAAGTTTGCATACCAAAACAGACTCATTTAGAAACACTACTCGCAACTAGGTGATGGAGTTTTAGCAGAACTGATGTGATGCTTACATAGACCATGGCCGCTGTGAGGCCGCCTCCACACATGACAAAGTACGCCATGTTGGACGAGCCGGGGATGCCGAAGGCCATGTGTCGCACGGGAACCGCTGAGAGGAGAGATAAGATCAAGAATTAGATGATTAATATGAACACATTACAAGGATTAGCATTCCTGACACAATCTGTTCTGTCATGGATGAACAGTTGAATGGATGGATTCTTCAAATGGATTCTTCCAAGGTAGCGATTTCAGACACATTTTAGTATTTTGGAATTCAAAGCAAAAATATGTGATGCTAGATTTATGGACCATCAGAAACCTGTCCTTTACATTTCAGTTCCCATGGTCAGACCTTGGTATACATAACAAAATGAGAGTGCATCGCTTCGGAGTCAACACAGCCCCCATCCCATAATCCTCTTACAGTGCCCTCTTGTTGGACACACAGGAGACGGAAAGATTTGCGAGCAGCCAAGCACAACACAGAATTGTCCCCAATTATATCCTCCCTCCACCCCATGTAAACACACGCAGAAACACAAACACGCACACTTCCTGATGTGAGCTATTTAGACCTACACGTCTCAAAACAAGAACTATCCATCATTAGTGGCAGGGCTTGACTTCCACAGGTTTAAGTAACTGAACCCCTGCACTACAGACAAGGCATGCTGCACTTTGAGACCAAACACGAACCAGGTGAAGGTGAGAGGAAGGCGCTTCCACCGACTTATGCTGGCCCACATGGTTCCGTGTGTTGTGCTACGAAACAACACGCAGCCTGTGTGCCGAGTGATCAGATTTAATCTGATTGCCAGTGGTGCATGGGGAGCACGCCATAAATACAACCACGCCATTGTGTAATCTCTTGGAAGATCCAAACCCACGCGATTGTTTACCTAGACTGGTCAACACAGTCACACCAAAGCCTGCTGCCCACACCTGCAGTAATTGGCATGTACAGCACATAAGTTGCAATGTGCAGACCATAATGTCTTAGGCTTCAACAGCAGCTCAAATAATTGTTTTATTGCCTCACATTGACAGGTCAGTCCAATATAGATACATGGTGTTTTTAAGCATGTTCTATGCGTGTAGAAGGTCACGTGTCCCCCATGTATGCTATCATGCAAAGCATGACAGAACACAATGTACAGGCCAGTAAAGCACCTGCTCTTTCTCTGTCACCAGGAATGCAAAGAACAAGTGTCACAGATTCCGAGGGAGCAACGTTAGAAGCCACTGCATGCGTTTACTGTACTAATTCCTGTGACTCAGCAGTGTAACCACGGCCATGGCCAAGTGGAGTATTTATAAAGGGTAATCATCTAATCCCTGAGACAAGGTTAACGTAGAGCAAAACAAAAAAAAAAAAAACGAATTTGAAAGCTTGTCAGTCAATTTAAACAAGAGGCTGCCAAAAGGGTTGCCCTCAATTCCAATTATCAGCACTTTGCATACAAGTCGACGTGTGCAATACTATACACCAATTAAATTACCCACAACAAGTGGCGCACAAGAAAATGCTGTAAAAAAAGAAAAAAGTTTGTACGTGGAAGAGTTCGCAGGAACACTGACTGGGAGGCAGGGCCAGAGCAGAGCTGGAAGAGGCAGTTTGTCTTGCGTTATGCAACGGCTGGATATACTGCGCGCAGACAGCTGAGCAGAACCTATAGGGCCCGTTAAATTACGTCACATAGGTTGCCATCTTCTGAGACAGCAGGGGGGCAGGAGCTTGCACACAGCAGGGGGCACAGGGGGGCGACCTCTAGACAGCGTGCGGGCAGGTTAACGTGCAACGTGGAGTGAAGTCCACTTCATATTCCCTGTAGGCTGCAAACTACACTTTCATGAATGCATTTTAAAATTCAATGTATGGATTGACTCTCACCTCCAAAAGGCTAGGGCTACCGTTTCTTTGCATTAGGCCTAATGTTACTTTGCATGAGGCCTATATTGTATAGACAAAGAACTTGAACTTCAGATTATTGGTCGCATTAGATAGAAAGCCAGGCCTCAATATTCAATTACCCAACCCAAATTACTGAATTCATCTGAAACACATTAGAAATGCTTAAATGATTAAACTGAACTCTGCAGGCGTTGGAAACATTTTGTGCAGAACTCGGTGTTCCCGAAGCGCTAGGACACACCTCCTTTTAGTTGGAACGTAGCACCACTTCTAAACATCTACATTCAGTTGTAAACAGTCACTTTACACGCGTAAAGCAATTACATTGCAACAATTCCAAGTGGTCTACTTTAAAATATATATCGTTCAAATTTGATAGAAATTTACGAGCATTAATATGCCAAATGCATGGCTCAATTGCCCATTGCATCTTCCACGCTGCTTAATTAACCAATCGCAATAAACAGCGGCAGCTTTGCACAGTGCATTACTCACCATTTCTGACCGACGGATTGGCTGCCCTTTGCGTCAGGGGTCCGAATCGCTGCAATGCCCGCCTGCAGAACATGTTTGCTGGGTTCAGTGTGTGGAGTCGAGGAGAAGCGTGGTCGCTGGCTGCAGGAGGTTCGCTGAGTGAGAGGTGAAGTGAATGGAACGAAATGTACGATGCCTCCCTATGTACCCCCCTCCGCCCCTACGTCATCTGCCCATCCCCTAAGGAGACATTACAACTAAAAGTTTATCAACGATGCAAAATCAAGAGGAAAACTTTTTGGAAAACAATGCATATATTCAATACTTCGTGCATATATGTTTTTTTCATGTTTGTATTGTTAATGTTTTATTTTTGTTTGCATTTTCGGTCGGTATTTTGTCTAACTGTGCCCTCATTGGCTCCACACCCAATTGGCGCACCTGTGACTCTATATAGCCAATCAGAGAGCAGCATGCAACGCAGATCACAACATCAGACCCACGTTACTATATTTTATGGAAATGCCACTCAATGTCTGTTAAATACAATTCATATTTCACTTTATACTAATTACATGTTAGATAAATAGGTAATAGTGGAAGGAGAGATAACGGTTAAGAATAACACAAATATGGATTCTATTTCTAAACTGTTATTTCCCTTTCGGCTTTAATCTTAATGTTTAGCATTTCTTTCATTATTAGTGATTGTTGATGGTAGACTTTTCTTTACCTTCTTAACATCTTATTTGCTCATTTTACCATTTTAATGCTGTTCATATTCTAATGTAAGCCTATCAGACAGACCTACAGACACACACCCTCTATCCTGTGATATCTGGCGCCCCCTATCTGTAGGAATAAGGTACACCAGGGAGCGCCTCCTTGCTAGATTAGTTGTCCCGCCCCCCAAAACACACGCACACACACACACACACAAACACACACGCGCACACACACACACACACACCCCACACACACACACACACTTACTTATCGCCCCCCCCCAACATACACACATAATTACTTATTAAAATAAGAATTACACAAATTAAAAAGGAAAAACCCATGTTTGTAAATGCAGACCAATTGCTCTAAAAAGAAGACCAGCAGGAAGGAAGGAGGGAGGAAAACTTTACCAGTTAGCTGGTGAATGTGACGGCCCTGTGCTAACTTACTGCAGCCTCATACCACATGTGCACATACACACACACACGTCACGTACTGCACGGCATCGTGTGCCACATTGGGAAGTGTGACGTTGTCATGTGACCACCCTTAATCATCCGCCGGACAGACACACTCACAGAAAACACATGTGATACCGTCTGCATCTCCCACTGCAGCGATGCACAAGCATGCATGACTTCGCAGAACTCCTCTCCGCTCAGACCGAACCGGCGGGCCGCTCAGACTACGACGCCGGCTGACGTCTCCGCGCTCGAGGAAATGTGAAGCATCTCACTTAATGAGCGTCAGTTGATGCTCTGCCTCGGCAGCATTGCAACAATATAAACCTTTATTGTCTATTTTTCCCTGAATGACAAACATTTTGACGGAGGATGTAAGAAATCCTCTGTAAAACCGTCACGTTTACTTATATACAAACATATAGGATAGTTGGAGGTTGGTTTCCGACAAGCCGGCAGTCTCGTACGAAGCTCTTTTTAAAAGCCACAGCAACAAGTGCTCTGTTGCATTTGTTAGAATGTGTTTAGTGGAGCTCGCATCGGGGTCATACAGAAAGCCATAGAACCTGGGGCCTTGGATTTCTCACTTATTGCAGTCGTGCTATTGAGCGACATGATGGAGAAGAAGAGATATGTTTTATACACGTATACATGGTATTTTATTTTACACAGAGCATGGAAAAACGGAAAAAAATAAACATAAAAAAGTTAATAACGTCAATATTTAAAAGCTAAAAATCACAGTACAACATTTCATTTGAAATCATTACAAATTAAGATTCTTCGACGCACACTCACTCACTCTTAGACACACACATACATACACTCACTCACTCACTCACACACTCTCACACACACACTCACTTTCACACACACACACTCACTCTCCTTCACACACACTCACACACACTCAATCTCCTTCACACACACATTCAATCTCCTTCACACACACACACTCACTCACTCTCACTCACTTTCACACACACACTCACTTTCACACACACACACTCACTCTCCTTCACACACACACACTCACTCTCCTTCACACACACTCACACACACTCAATCTCCTTCACACACACATTCAATCTCCTTCACACACACACACTCACTCACTCACACACACACACACTCACTCTCCTTCACACACACTCCCTCCCTCTCCTTCAGACACACACTCACTCACTCTCACACACACACTCACTCTCACACACACACTCTCACTCTCTCTCACTCTCAGCAGGTGCACGCCCAGCGCCCCTTCTCCAGAGGTTTCTTGTCCGCCGGGATCTTAAAAGAGCTGTTCCCTCCCTTGGAGTGCAGTTGTTCCGGCAGCCTCCTGTGCCTCCGCAGCCGGGCGGCCACGGCCGTCACGATGGACTCCACCGTGTCCTGGTGGTAGGGCTCCTCCGGGGCCCCGCTCCGCCCCCGACTCCCCGCGCTGCAGCTGCTGGCCTGGGGGTTCTTGGCGGAGGTCTCGAACAGAGTCATGTTGTGCGTCTGGGAGAACCTCAGCGCCTGCTCCCGGCTCACCTGGCTGTCCCCCCCCGGCCTACGCAGGTCCACCTTGCTTCCCACCAGGAACCTTGGGAGGAGAGCGGCCCCCAGAATTCGTTAGTCCGTCCGTTGGAGTGGGTTGCGGTGACCGTGACTGCGACCGGATGCCTGGCGGATCGCAGTGACTACGACTGAAAGCCGGGACTCTCATTACAGTTAACCGGCCAGCCGCCCATCGCCGATTAAAAATGTTTTTGACGTTTTACAAGAAATCACAAAAGATTCCTCATCTCTGCACAGGTTATTCATTTCATGAAGGACACATGATACATATTGTAAGTGGTTCTGGATAAAAGCGTCTGCTAAATGCCCCTGATGTCAATTTAAATGTCTTGCCGTTTCATTGTCTTGTTACAGTTCAAGTCAAATATAACGTCATCTCCTTCACAGCTGCCTGGTGGTGGTAAAATATAAATGGTAAATGGACTGCATTTATATCCAGTTTTCTAACCCGTGGCCACTCAAAGCGCTTCACAATATCGCCTAACATTCACCCATTCATGCACACAGTAACACACACCGACGGCGGAGTCAGCCATGTAAGGCGACAGCCAGCTCGTTGGGAGCAGTTATGCTGAGGCGCCTCGCTCGGGGACACCTCGACACCCAGCTAGGAGGAGCCGGGGATCGAACCAGCAACCTTCCGGTCACCAGCCGACCCGCTCCACCTCCTGAGCCACATGCCGGCCTCAGTGTGTTGCCGTTACTCATCTTTCAAGCCGAACATAATATAATCTCATTCCGCAGCAGCCTGGTGGCGGTAAAATGAACAGTCCAACAGCGTAACTGCAGCGTAGGTCAGACGCTCACCTGGGGATGTCCTGGCCCAGGGAGTTCTGCCGGCACTCCTCCACCCAGGTGGGCAAGCCGCTGAAGCTGGCCGGGTAGGTGACGTCGTAGACGAAGAGCACCGCATGGACGTTCCGGTAGTAGTGCTGCACCATGGACTTCCTGAAGCGTTCCTGCCCAGCTGTGTCCCACATCTGGAGCTGTGGGGGGGGGGGGGGGGGAAGATGAGACGATTTTGTTTTTAAATGTTGGACTCAACCACATAGTGTGCACACACACACACAAACAGAAACACACAAACACAAACACACACGTCAATATGCATAGGTCTCTATGATGAATAGGTCTGTTTTCCTTTAAGTGATATATTTGACACGTTTAAATAGCCGTACGGGCACGCAATGTACAATATGTTTGTTGGCTGACTGTACACAAACGTGTAAACAAAAGCTTGGCCAGACCAATCCTCACACACACGCACGCACGCACACACCACACACACACACACACACACACAGTTTAACGCCGTTTTTTCTGCCACCAGATCATTGATACAGGCTACCAGGATAAAACATTTTGTATCGCACAAGGCCTCGGGTCCCACTATGAACAAATACTTGGTTTCCATTTACATACCAACCGTTTGGGTCAATCTGAGTCAATATTGTCCTTTTAATTCAACCCCCCCTTTTCCCTCCATGTAAACCTGGAAGTAAAAAAGTGCTTCCTCTGTGTGTATGACTTACTTCCTCCATCATGTGCTTTTTACCAAACATCGTGAAGAACAGCACCATTATGCATTCTCATGCATACACAGCACACCCACGTGTTTTCGTTTCCAGTTGCACTCTATTTATGTAATCAAAAGTAATCAAAAGCCCAACACTTTGGGAAGGCTTGTTTGCACACACCGAGTATGGAGCACCGAAGTAATCGCCTCCAGAAAATTATAAATACAAAGTTTTCAGATTATTTTATTGCATCTTCTCACCAATGTCACACTCTCTGTTGGCGAAGAGCCCTTTGACCAAACGGTGAACTTTGACACCAAGTAAACGCTTGTAAAACAACCAAAAAGGTGGATGTATGCAAAACTACGGCTAACATTCTATTGCAAAACATAACCAGCTGTTGGCCAAGGATGTACTTACTTACTTCCCCTCTCACAGAGCATACCTTGAATATAAAGTAAAGGCTTGTAAACCAAACAAGAAAGGTCAATGGATGCAAAATTACGCCTTACATGGCACCTTGCAAATTAAGTGACATATCAAATCACAAGTTTGTTTCTTTTTTGGTTCGTTTACCTTAACTCTCTCTCCATCGATGTCGACGATCCTCTCTCGGAAGTCCACCCCGATGGTGGCGTCGGGTCGGCAGGGGAACTCCCCGGCGCAGAAGCGGTGCGTGAGGCAGGTCTTCCCGACCCCGGAGTCCCCGATCACGATCACCTTAAAGGTCCTGCTGCGGGCGGGCAGCGACGAGGACGCGCCGCTGAACGAGTTGGAGAACTCCAGCGACGACTCCATTCTTCTTAAGACGAAAATGTGTGTGATAAAAATAACTATTGAAGCGTGGTCGGTTTCTCTTTCCCAGCTGAGTTGGCTGAGGTGCAGACAAAACTAAGTTGTGGAGGAGTTGGCACTCCGTCCCTCGACTGCAAGGAGACGATTGCAAGTGGTGAGGGTGGGGCTGGATCTAGTAGTGGGAGGGGACTCCCACTGCCTCCCAACTTAAATGCATATGTTTAGACTAATGTGCAATATTTAACGTCATCACAGTCTACCCCTCAAGGTGTTTTCACGTCACACCGACCTATGAGACACATGAGAAGCATCACGTTTACATTACAAGCCCCATATTTACATTTTACAAGTCCTATATTTGAAATTTGCATTCAGCAGAAGACATTTGGATTTTGGTGGGGGTTTGACTTCAGTGTTAATGACTCCTAATGAATCAAAAACTCATACTTAAAGCTCGCAAAAAATGAACCAAAAATGTGTTTATTCTGAAATGGTTTACACAACTGATCCTCCAACAACGCCACAGTATCAAAGTTTCCAGTAGGCCTAGTTAACTAGTTGGGGAATATCTGGTAGGTGTTAATATGTGGTGACTGGGGGTGTTGAAGCGACGATGAGGCTGGTTTCTTTAGTATGTTGAGATTCGATGAACCTCTGTGGGACTGAAGTCCAGCCGCCATAGGGAGGTTATGAACAATTGTGTTCCAATTCTAGATGGAAAGAGGTCATGCATGTCAGGGATGGTTATCGAAAATGTATTGCAGAAGGAAAAAGTGGATTTGAAAGGAGTCACAGGAAAGCATGATCTCAGAAGATATCTCCATAGCAGTTAAAAAAAACTAACCCGAGAATAGTTAGTCTCAAAAGAGATTAAGGAAAATAGGCTTATATTACTTTGAATTGTATTGTAGCATGGCGTTTATTTCATGGCTGTGACTCACAATGTCATCATCTTTAGCCTACTTTTTGTTGTGTGGGTAGGGCAGGACTTGGTCGTAAATTATCGTTAATTGATATTCAGACTCAAAAGACGCACACCTGCGCATCATGTACACTCTTCCCATTGGCTGCTGGAGTCATGATGAACGAAACGCTTCCTGTTAAATATTTGTTCAGATGAAGGGTTTACTTTTGTGTTTAATGTATTTGTAACGTTTGGCATCTATTCCTGATTATTGCATAGGCGCAAGTCAAATTTTGAATGTAATCTTGATTGTTTTTAAAACCGATGAATATGCCATGACTGATAATTTAGTAATCGATTTCAGATTAAAATCCATGGAAGTCAGGAATAAACATGACGAGATGAATTTGCAGGAGACAACGGAATAGCTAAATCATGAAAAGAAAAAAAAAAAGTAGTTTTGTCCGGTTTAATATAAAAAAAAAAAAATCAGAGAAATCATACAACGCCATCCCAGATTTCACCCTTCACATTAGAATCAAAAAAATTAAGAGGAAAAATAAAAAGGACAGATTAAAAAGGGAAAAAATCTCAAAAGAACAGGAGACGTTGAGGGGCGGGGCCTAGACAGACAGACATGGGGGGTGGGTTCATGGTGCTACTTGTAGACTCGTATCCTCTGTAACCGTGGGCAACAGAACGTCGGGGATGGGATGGAGTGCGGGCTCATCTTTCACAGGGCCTCTGAGGGGGGTATGGGGAGATGCGAGGTCGTTTTCATGCACTCAATTAAAAATTAAATTTGGTAACAAAGACTTTGTACAACAGACTCAAGAGAACAACGCCGCTCATCCTGAAGAGACTCTTCCGTCCAATCCATTTTACACGGATAAAGAAATCATAAGCATCAAGTACATGAGTTTATTCATTCCATTATGGACTACACAGTGTCTGTAGTATTGCTCAGATCTATCCAACCCTTTTAGATCTAAAAAAAAAAAAAACGAACACAACCCCAAATAAACAGAACAAACACATGGCAGCAGTGACAGTGTGGAAGTAAGCACGACACACTCCCCCCCGCCCCCTCCCAAATCCCCCCCTCTCCACGTGTGCAGTGCCGGTACACAAGAAGCTATGCTCCATGGAGTATAGCTCTGGTGAAAAATAAACACAGATCTACAGAGTCAGACCCCCCCCTCCCAAGTACACGCTGGACCAAGGAACGGTGGGAAGGTGACGAAGGTGGGAGGGGCACGGCCATACGCATGTCAGTAGTGGGACACAGCCACCAACGGGCAGTATTCTTGCAGGCCTGTCCGTGCTACCGTGCACCACACCTAGGGGGCGCCAGACCCCTTCCTTACGGCTGTGTGTCCGCGCTGGTTGGGGTTTGGACCCTCAGTAACCACGAGTCTTCTCCCCCTGGAGACCTGGGGCTCCATTGTCCCAGAGAGTACAGTATTGTTTGTTCTTTTCCTTTATAAATAACACGTTCTTTTTTTAAAATGCAGGGAACACTGGTCGCAGTAGAGTTTGTGTGCGTGTGTCTCTGTGTGTGTGTGTGGGTGTCTGTGTGTCTGGAAGTGTTGTTAAAGCTGACTCAGAAGTAGTGGCTGCAGTTCTGGTGGTTCTGGATCTCCCGAGGGCAAAGACCGCGAGATCCTCCTCATTCGTCACGTCAGCTGTCTGTCACCCCACCCCGCCCCCCCGATATTCAGTGTGTTTGTACGCGCTATTTTTAAAAAATAACTAATAAAAAAATAAAGCAAAAAACAAAAAAAAAATCAAATAGCTGTTTTGTCACATCCCTCTCTCTTTCTCCCCCCCCTCCCATTTTGTTCAAACACACACACGCACACACACAAACACACATCGCACACACGCGCGCACACACACACACACACACACACACGCACACACAGATACACACACAGTCCTGAATTTCACCACGTGAAAAAGAGCCAAGCGTTCCCGGGGGTCCACCCTTTCCAGCCGAGCCAGAGAGCAGCGACATCTCTTCAGCTTCCTCCTCCTCCTCCTCCTCCTCCTAACGGCCATCGGTCGGTGGACCCCAAGGCTCAGTGCCAGGCTGTAAAAGAAAAACGTGCTCCTCCTCCTCCTCCGCCGCCGCCGCCAGCACCCGGCGCCAGCACCCGTCGCTCACATCTCATTGGTCAGCTCCTCCGTCTCCATGCCGGTGTCGCCGTTGGCCATCTTGGCGTTCTCCTCGTAGCCGGGGGGCATGAAGGCCAGCGTGTAGGGGTACAGCTTGTGGCACGCGGTGCGGTACGCCTCGGCGCGCTCCTTGCAGTCGCCCAGCACGCCGTTGCCGAGGCTCTCCAGCACGTCCGTGCAGATCTGGGGGGGGGGGGGGGGGGGGGGGGGGGGGGGGGGGGGGGGGTGAGGACATGATCGTTTACACGGTGGAACGGGCTCCCTGCCGACGTCAGGACCGCAGAGCCGCTCTCCCGCGTCCGCAGAACACTCCCTCGTTCAGAGGTCATCTACACTTTGCATAGCCTCCCCCCTAGCCCCACACACACACACACACACACACACACACACACACACACACACACACACACACACACACACACACACACACACACACACACATCGTATTCTGTACGTCCTGGCACTTAATGTACTTAATGTATGCTTGCACCTTTTGTATGCTGTACGTGAGGTAGGAAGGAGAGCTGGCAGATTGAGTGCAGAAGTGCATGATAATAGTGCTATAATATGGAATCTAAGGAAGATCGCTGTGCATGTGAAGTAATAAGGTGGCCCGGATCTGGGTCCTCTCGGGATGAAGAGGTTAATAGGCGAAACAATATGCAAGTATTTCATCGGACGCTCTTTCCAGTATTCTAGCTTTTTATTCTAAATATAAATCTGCGAATATCCACCAATATCCCGATAGCTGCTACCGTTTCGTGACCCACATGATCCGCCCACATTCGAAAACGCTAACTCAACCGTTGGATTTATCCTTCCAAACTCAACCCAGCATGCAGTTGATTCCTCAAAATGTTCGCCCCCCCCCCCCCCACAGAGCTCTGGTAAAGCCTATTGCCTCAGGGGACATCTGCGTTTAGAGATTCCTGTTTGGTTAGTTGTGCTGCAACAAGAAGTCGAACGCAAGCCCTCACAGTCATTTACTCCCACTCTGTTGTTGTGACACCCAGAGCTACGACATGCCAGCTGTAGATAGAGTCAGACATTGGACTGGGTGTTCAACAGAGAACGTTGATTACACATTTACATTAATGGGGCATTTAGCAGACGCTTTTATCCAAAGAGACTTACAATAAGGACATTTGTGAGAAGAAAGAAACAGCATTATATCACTGTCGGTACAGTAAGGATGTTCATAGAACCAAGGGGCAAGCGCCAACAATTGTTAGGTTAACTCATTCCCCGTATAAAACAAAAGATAGCTAGGATAAGACACTACACGATGCTGTGTACTATTTTAGTGCCAGGACATACAATCATCCTCAGTCATTAACATTGCATTGCTATAAACCTATACTTTTGTCTTTCTGATTCTCTATTGAACTGAACGAATCCCGAAGTCTGGTAGCGATTGTCGGTGCGTTGTGTGCAGTTTGTTGTGTATTGTGTGTCGTGTGTGTGTGGACATGCAGACGCACCACGATGGTTCTGTTGACGAGGGACTCGTCAATGGCAGTGGCCAGCTCCATCGCTTTGGTTTCAGTCGAGGGGTCCATGTAGACCATCATCTTAGCAGCTAACGGGAGAATGGATACAGCAGGTTAATGAGAACGACCAAGGCACTGTTCACTCAATCCTAGTAGTTATAGAACGAGTGAGGGTGTGTTAGAGTGAGTGAGCATTAGAACGCATATGAGAGTGAGTGAGTGTGTGTTAGACAGTGAGTGAGTGTGTTAGAGAGGGTGAGCATTAGAACGCGTATGAGAGTGAGTGAGTGTGTGTTAAAGAGTGAGTGAGTGTCTAAGAGTGAGTGAGTGAGCAAGTGAGCGTGTGTAAATAAGTGTGTGTTAGAGTGAGTAAGGGAGAGAGTGAGACTGTGTTAGAGTGAGTGAGTGAGAGTGAGACTGTGTTAGAGTGAGTGAGTGAGAGTGAGACTGCATTAAGAGTGAGTGAGTGAGACTGTGTTAGAGTGAGTGAGTGGGTGAGTGAGAGAGTGAGACTGTTAGAGTGAGTGAGACACCTACCAGCCACCCGGTGGGGTATGGAGCTGGAGTGCTTGGAGAGGTATTCCTGGTTGAAGCTGCTGGCGTTGCTGTCGCCGAACAGCCGAGTGATCTCCTGCTTCAGCACCGTGCGCACGGCCACAGGGAGGTCTGTGCTCTCCGACACTGCAACACACACACACACACACACACACACACACACCTTATTAAATACGAACAGAGCTGTCGAGTACCTGAAACGATAACTTGCCCTACATGTACGGGGCTTCAAGCAGAGTGTGGCGCTGGCAGGGCTGTGCTGTCGTTTAGCAAAGCCTTTCATCCAAAGCACAGTAGGTGTTGGTTTCGGATCTGTGTCACAGGGGTGCGGCATCAATGCCCAAGGACCCCCAGGGGGTAGACTGTGGGGCAATCGAACCCAGCACCTTTCAGCGGGGGAGTCAGTCAAGGCAAAGCCTTCCCCCTCACCTCCTTTGAAGAAGCGCACTAGACACTGGTGTAGCCAGGGGTTGTCCCGGTCGATGGCCACGGCCCTCTTTACAGACTGGAGCATCAGCAGGTACTTTTCTGAAGGGGGAGGAAGACACCACAAGAGTTACAGTCAGCGGATTCCCTTCAGAAGAGGGAACGGAACCTGGGCGAGTGACTGAAGGCACAGGTTATATAAAGTGACGATGTTCAAACGGAGATGGATAGCAGCATAGCGCTGTTCCGGTGGAGTCTTTAAAACAAACCAGACATCTCAGTAAAAGCTCGAGCAGTTCCAAAGTATTTACATGTTTTTGCAGTGCAGTAATAATAATACTAAGCCCTACTCTCAGACCTGGAACCCTGGTGAGGCCTTGTGGATGTGAATCTGCCCGAATGCTTACGAAGTTACGCATTAATGCCGGAAACATTGAAATGAGCGCAACCTCATTTATTTAAATGGTAGTAATGGTTGGACCCCCAAGGGCAAACACTGACTTAATGGAGCCTGCGCTCCAGACAAGTTCAGATGGGTAAAAAAAGAAAAGTCTGGTACCTTTCCTGAAGTAGATCTCGAAGGCCAGCAGATGCGTGTCGATCTTGTCCCTCACCAGGTGCTTCAGTGGCGTCAAGAACTTCACCGCCTCTTCCAAGGGATTCTCTACCTGCAAACAGATCACAGCATAGTGTTATGGAACGGACCTCCACACAGATTCACGGTGGAAACCGTTTCCAAGAAGTGGCCAAAACACTGTAAATGGTAAATGGACTGCATTTAAACTGCGCTTTTCTAACCAGCGGCCACTCAAGGCGCTTTACAATACTGCCTAACGTTCACCCATTCATGCACACATTCACACACAGAACGGCGGTGTCAACCACGCCGGGCGACGGCCAGCTAGCCTGGAGCAGTTATGCTGAGGTGCCTTGCTCAGGGACACCTCGACACTCTAGGAGGAGGAGGGGCCGGGGCTCGAACTAGCAACCTTCCGGTTACAAGTCTACCCGCTCTACATCCTGAGCCACTGCCGCCCCGGTGTAGCCATTGATGGCTTATCAACTGCGCTCCACAAACACACACCCACCTTGGCCAGCTTGTCGGGGATGAGCTCCTCCTTGGGACCTCCGATCTCCTCGTCGTCGTCCTCCTTCTTCTTCTTCTGGTTCTTCAGCTGCTTCTCCTTCTCGGCGGTCTTCTTCTCCTCCTCCAGCTGGGCCTTCTTCTGGGCCCGCCTCTGCTTGTTCCTCAGCTTCTTCAGCTCCTTGTCCGACAGGTTGGCTGGAGTGGCAGGGAAGAACCACCTGTTAGTGCTGCTGCTGCTGGTGGTGTTGGTCTCATGTCTGTACAGTGACAAGAGCCTGTCTTCCCTTCACAGTTGTACACCCTCATCAACCTGGTTAGTACGACTGAATGCCTGAACTCTCCTTACTGTTGACCGGCCAGCACCCCATCACAGATTTAAAATGTTTTGCCTGTATGTATGCAAGTCAATTGTGGCCCCCATTGCCCTCCTGATCATCCCCTGAAGGAGGGATGCCCCACTGTGCGTTCCTTCTCTAGATCTCTTCCTTGCTGATTAAGGGAGTTTTTTTCTTGCCCTCTGGGAGGTCAGGGGGGTGTCATAAATATACAGCCTGTTAAGCCCTTGGAGACTCTACCGGTGATTAATGGCTATCCAAATAAAATTGAATCAAGCCCTTGTAAGAGGAGTTTCTCATGCTTCTTACATAAGACAAACCCATGTCCTGAAAAGGGTAGTACTGAAAGATAAAAGGTAAAAATTATTCTGTTGCAATTATTTTGACAGATAAAGTGATAGCAATAAGAGCAACTCTTATAAGGGAATGATCATTTTTTGGACACAATTTAAAATTGAAGGGATTTTTTTTTTAACATGATGTGACATGATGAAAAATAATTGTAGGTCAGGTCATCTCAGCAGCACTAGAGCACTTAATTTATAATGGTGTTATCCATTTACATATTGTACCCTTATTAAATCCCCGCTCCTGCAATTTGGATGTATTGCACCAGGCCATATTTAGATTGCGATAATATTTCTTATATAATTATTGAGCCGTAAAACAGCCTTAGAGGATATACAACCTCCATATGCCACACACCACTATCTCTTTGAGCTCACAGCATCAGCCTAGGGATACTCTGTAGATCTCATCGACCATAGGGCCACCAACAGATCTCAGAGCAGATCTCACCCTGTTCCCCAAAGTGTCCACAACAGATGCTACTACAAGGGATAATGTTTGACGTAATTGGAAGTCAAAGCGTGATCTCAAAGTTTTTTCTGTGCAGATTTCTATGAACTGGTATATTAGAAAAATAATAAACTGGTCTGCCACAGAAGAAGAGAGTCTGAGTAGGGCTGCTTGATTATGTAATAATATCATAATCACGATTATTTGGGTCAATATTGAAATCACGATTATTCAAACGATTACTTTGAGTTCGAAAACATGATGCATTTATTCAGCGTGTCTCTCTCAAAAACACTTTGCCACTGAGAACTTTGAAATTTCGCCTTAAAAAATACACAAAATAGTCCAAAAGAAAATGTTCAAATCTAAAATAATGTACAGATATGTATCCAGCTGTTCTGCACTTTCTATAAAACATTTAAAAAATAAAAATAAAATTAATAAATCGAAAACTCGATGATGTTAATTTTGTGATCGTTTGACGCCAAAATCGAAATCGAGATCGAATTTCGTTTAATCGCCCAGCCCTAAGTCTGAGTGGCGGGGGTCTACTCCAACGGGTGGGGGGGGGTGTACCTGTGTCGGCCTGCATCTCCTTGCTGTCGTCGGTCAGCGGGTTGTCGTGGAGCCCCAGGTAGATCTGGATGGCGGTGCGCGCCGCCTTGTAGTAGAAGGGGTGCTGCCGCAGCAGGTCCTCCAGCTTCAGCAGGTCCACGTACGAGCGCAGCGTCATCTTACGCATGCAGTACGTGTGGAAGTCAAACTGGTCGTCCGTGATCTCCACAAAATGCTGTGGACGGGGAGCGGGGGGGAAGAGTTGAGGAGGGTTAGGCAGGACCAGACCTAAAATATTAAAAGGGGTGATTTCATACGTCCACCTAGACCTATGATGGCTAGATAAGCAACATTCACCACAGGAGACAATTGTTAGAGGATCCGTTGTGTATTACAGACTGGAGCCAAGCTAAATCAGTCCCTCAGGAAAAATGCGGCGTTTTTTTGTGATTGTTGTGATTGCCAAAAATCCTTGATTATGCGGCACGTTTTCTTAAAAAATGCGATGAAATATGCGGCATGTTTATGCAATTTTATGCGATGAAATTGCGGGAACTTGCAAAAATTGCGGGAACTTTCACGTTCACGTCGCGTAATTACTTCACTTCATAACGTTCCCATGGCAACAGGGGGAAATGGCTGCTCTTGTGTGAAGTAAACGCAACATTTTTCAAATTTCTGCCAAGATATATGTGACTTTTTTGCAACGAAAATGCGGGGATTATGAAATCATGCAAGCCCCGCATATTTTGCACGGAAATCTGCAATTTATGCGGTGAAAGTGTGGCATATTTGAAAAAATACGGCCCCTGCATGAATATGCGGACTTTGGCTGATTATGCGTTGAATTATGCAATCGCATAATCACGTTTTTCTGGAGGGACTGCTAAATGCAGGAATGAAAGCAGGCAGGTTGACTCCCAATTTGACGGCCGATGCCAGGCTCTTCAGCGTTGGTTTAGACCGAATATAAAAGGGAATCCTTCGCCTATAACGGTCTCGTGCTCTCTAGCTCTCCCCTCGTTCAGGCCTAATGAGGAGAGCGGGGGTTTTTCCCTTACCCTCTCGATCTCGTGGCACTTCTTCAGGGCGTCTCCATACTTGTTCATGCCCTTGTAGGCCAGGGCGCACTCCGTCTGGAACCACATGCACTGCATCTCGTTCAGGTTCTCCACCGCGGACGCTCCCTCCTACGGGCATTGACAAAGCCGATCCAGGGTTATAAACACGGACCTTGATTCCCATTATTTTGACAAAAATTTCATTGGCATTTTGTATACAAATCAAAATGTATTTAATTATGAATGATACATGATAATATTTTCTGTTCATCGAAAAAATAAATAATATTTTTCGTTTGTCGAAAAACATATCAGTTTCACAATTATCCCAATAAAAGGACGGTTTAGTCTAGACACTTTACACTTTATTATCATCACCTTTTTAGTTTCTCTACTTATTTAGTTTCTCTACTACTTGTTTGCGATGCTGCTCCTTATCCTTTACATATTTTAACTCATTTTTTATTTTGTCATCTTCATCTTGTAGTATCGCTTCTCCGTAATGTGACTGTCGAGGTACCAAGCCCAAGAACTTAACTCTTGTGTACCTGACGAGGTGAAATAAAACACAACCCTGAATCTGTACGGTGGGCTGTCTTTCGGCAGCATCGACCCCTCTAATGCCTTAATCCAAGGCGTGCCCTCGTAAGCGTCTCACGCGCGGCCAGCAGCGGGACCCCGACTCTCACCCGGGTGAACTTGGAGCACATCTCCTCGGCCTCCTTCACCAGGCCGGCCTTCAGCATGTACTTGGCACACTTGGAGTTGATGAAGCGGTCGGCCGTGTCCAGCGCCTGGGCCTCGTCCATCCACTGGGCAGCCTCCTTGATGTTCCCGGCGTGCTGAGGAGAGGGGTCAGAGGTCACCACACAACATTCGGAGGAGGGGGGGGGGGGCGTTGTACTCGCGATCGAGGCCGCGGTTACGTTGTTGCGTGTAGAGATGTTCCGATACCATTTTCAGGGCTGATAGGAAGTGAAATTATCGGTGCCTGAAATTATCAAATACATTCGAAGACACAATAGAGAATTGCCTTTCTTGACAATTAAAGGACTGGAACTCGCACACCATGTAGCCGATGCAACAGTACGTTTTTATTGCATAAAAGTGTAACGTGCTACCCAAAGTGCGTGCAAAACGTTCTCAGTCCCATTCAGACCATCCTCAGTGCAAACATACAAAGGTAAAAGACTTCCTTATAAAGACTACGCCTAGTTGGTGGAAGACTTGTCAATCAAAAGGTCAGGTAGGTTGACGTGTTGACTAGACATTTTAAAAAGGCACCGCTCACCTATTTTCACTTTTCTTGACAACATACATGGCCAAGCTCAAGCCTGAATTCTGGCACCACGCCTGGACTCTATTAGGCCTGCATTTTTTCCCCTCCCGATACCAATTCCGACTCCTGAAGTTTAGTATCGGCCGATTCCGAGTATTTACTGATACAGCATCTAGCATTGTAACTACTAATATTACTTGTTCTTAGTGAAGGGTTCTCTTACGACGACAGCTATGTATAGTTGGTTCACTTACTGTGATAATACTAAATGTGATCTAGATAATTTACATTTATTATCTATAATTATTATAATACATTTGTATTCTTGTAGTTATGCGTCCATGCATCAATGTTTTTCCGAGTTGCCAGCTCAGAGCATGCAGGTCGGAGTTGACACGTTTCCACCTCTGCCCATTAACAAACGCAGCATAACACCACATTTGATGTTCTTTGACTGTGTAGTAAATTACCTGGTCACATGAAGGTATCGGATCGGCGCATAGACTTGATACTGCATTTTAGCCAGGATCCGAGGAACTTCCGATACTGCATTTTAAGCTGTATCAGAGCGACCTCCGATACTGGTTTCGGAACGACCTCCGATACTGGCATCGGAACCACCTCCGATACTGGTATCGGAACGACCTCCAATACTGGTATCGCAAAGACCTCCGATACTGGTATCGGAACAACTCTAGTCATGGTTCATCAACAAGCGAAATCATCCGACACACAGCCCACGTGAACCCTCAGCTTTCTGAAACATATACATCTCGCACGATCCTTCCAACGGCTGAAACATCCGATACTGGCATTGATACCGGTATCGGAGCAACTCTATGCCTGGTCGCGTGCGAGCCGTCTGGGCGAGCGGTACCTTGTAGATCTTGGCCTTGATGACGAACAGCTCTATGAGCGTGGGCGTGCTCTCGATGGCGGCGTTGATGTACTCCAGGGCTAGTGTCTGCTGGCCCACCATGTTGTAGTGCTGCGCCAGGAAGTACTGCACCCACAGGAGCGTTGTCGGGGGCTCTTCCTTACCGCCGTCTGGAACAGCCAATCAGAGGACAGCTTGGAAAAAATCTCAAATGTTGACCGTGTAGACATTTACATTTAGTAGACGCTTTTATCCAAAGCGACTCACAATAAGTACATTGGTCAAAAGAGAAATTATGTGTCGCTGTCGGTACAGTAAGGATGCTCATAGAACCAAGCAACCAGCTGAAGCTTCTGGGCTTTAGTCTAAGGCTAACAAATACCTAGGTTTAGGGTCGGCTTAGCTCAGGAGGTAGAGCAGTTGTCTTGTATCCGAAAGGTTGCTAGTTCAATCCCCAGCTCCTCCTAGCCGACTGTTGATGTGTCCCTGACCGAGACACTTAACCCTAACTGCTCCTGACAAGCTGGCTGTCGCCTTGCATGGTTGACTGCCGTCGGTGTGTCAATGTGTGTATTAACCGATGTAAGTCGCTTTGGATAAAGGCATCTGCTAAATGCCCTAATTGTAATTGTACCCATTCCCTGTATAAAACAAAAATAGCTAGGATAATTCGCCACACAATGCCAGATACTATTTTTAAGTGCAAGGACATATAAGATAGAACAAGTATGTACATCAAGTACCAGGACGTACAAACATACAATAAGTACGTACATTAAAACATGAACATAAAATGCAGAAAATAGTCTTAAAAAAAAAAGGCTGTTGCTCTTCTACTCACCATTCTGGTTGAACATTCGACAGCCCTTTAATGAGGTTTCATAGCCAACCACCAACTCTTCAATTATTGCGACCTAGAGAGGAGGTGACAGGGTCAAAGGTCATGTGGGTCCCCACGGCTGTATGGGAGTAGCATGGTTGCAAGAAATAAACATTGTGACCAGGTGTCGTGGAAATGCCAATCATAATATACCATTCTATACAGATGATAAAAACCCTATTTATATAATGACTAGTCAATTGAAAAGGAATTTCTATACATTAAATCAAATATTTTGCTGTCCGAAGCGTCCTGAAAAGTAAGTTCTTCATCCCCAGGTAACTGAGGCGGCCGATGGTAAACGCACCTTCTCTTTGTCGTGGTAGAGGGACTTGAGGGTGGTGAAGACGGGCGGACATCCTTTACTGAAGTTCAGCCTCAGGTACCGGTCCAGACACTCCCGGAACTTCACGCCTGGACAGAGAGACGGACCGACAGAGGGACGGACAGCGTAAGCTTGGGAATAGAGTTTAACTTAAGGGCCTGTTGGGAATAGAGAGTTTAACCTAAGGGCCTGTTGGGAAAAGGGTTTAGCTTAAGGGCCTGATGGGAAAAGGGTTTAGCCTAAGGGCCTGATGGGAAAAGGGTTCGGAGCATCTGATTGGCCGCACCAGACAGGAAGTTGAGGGGTAGTCTGCGGGGAACCAGTCCTTTGGGATACTGCTCCCACGCTTCCTCGTAGATTTTCCGTTTCTCGTCAACCGTTTCTGAAAAAACACAAGAAATAGCAAAAATATTTCTACATCTTAACCCGTAAAATGGAAAATCGAAATCAAAACAAAAGATCGATATCAATTAGGATTATATTTTAATATTCTCGCCAATGAAGTCTTGCCGGACACAAATGATTAACATTCCAATACAAACGCGATGCCGTGGAGAAGGCAACACGTGTCTATGTGCGTGGATGTGCCGTACCTGCTTTCAAGGACTTCTCCAGGCCGTGGTAGTAGCACCAGTTCTCCGGGTTCCTCTCCTGCAGGTGGCGGTAAACCTTTGTGGCTTCCTCCATGCGCTCCAGCCTCAACAGCAGCTCCCCTACGAGAGACAGGGAGGAGGAGGAGGAGGAGGAGGAGGAGGAGGAGGAGGTGAGCACACTGGAGCTGCTCTTCACTGCCGACGCATCTCAGCGTACCGGCACGGAGCAGGAGGTCTGAGTAATCGCTAGAGTTGTTCCGATATCGATAGCCGTATCGGAAATTCCTCCGATGCGGCCTAAAATACAATATCGGGTATCGGTGCCATATCGGTGCCGATCCGATACATCACTAATTTACTACACAGGCGGAGATCATCGCAAACATGTGCAGTGTGCAGTGCTGCGTAATCTCCGGCCTACGTGCGTTCGAGCTACCAAGTCGGAAAAACATTGATGCATGGACGCTTAACTACGAGAATACAAATGTATTATAATTATAGATTATAGGTGTAAATAATCTAGTTCTAGATTATGCAATTATGTGCTTACAGCCTGCTTAAAAATAGTGATGAAGGAGATCCATCCTGCAAGGTGTTTTCACCACTGGAGAGAGAAAAGGTGGTCAAACAAAGCCAAAATATTGATTGGGGTCACACTGAAGCCCACGTCATCGTAGAGCTTACGGATCAATACGGCCAGTCTGCATGCACTCGGTGAAAAAGGAAAACACATCTGCAGGGAGCGTGTGTGACAGACCCCACTGGCTAAGATTAAGAGTCTTATGCCGGGATCAGACGACAGGAATACGGACCAAGTCGTACCAGATTTTGCCGTTAACAGCGTTGCATGAGATTTCAAAACGTTGGGATAGTGGGGTCAAATTGAGTGTTTCCGCATTGTTTGAAAACTCCTACAAGACGTACACTTTACATTAAGGGCATTTAGCAGACGCTTTAGCAGAGTCCAAAGGGACTTCAAATATTGCATTTGTCAGAAGAAAGAAATCAATATAGCGGTGCCAGCACGGTGAGGCCGATCGAGAAAGACAAAAGAACGCCTAAAACGGTGTGCAGTCCGATCCCTGCGTTGCCGAGGGACCAGCGGGGGGGGGGGGGGGAACGGGGAACGGGGACCCACCTCGGGTCTCTTCCACCGCCAGCTTGTCACAGATCTGCTTCTCGTAGTTGGAGAGGTGCTCCAGGGCCTCCTTGTTCAGGCCGGCCTCCCGCAGCACCTGGTTCTGGTACAGCAGCAGCTCGCTGTACTCGTAGTCCACCTTGTCCGGAGACGTCTGGACCACCACGACACAGACAGACAGACAGACAGACACAGAGGTTACAGGAGATCCCCTTCATTCGTTTCGCAGGCAGCATGTGGCCCAGGAGGTAGAGCGGGTTGGCCGGTGACCGGAAGGTGGCTTGTTCGATTGTCGAGGTGTCCCTGAGCGAGGCACCTCACCCTGACTGCTCCCGACGAGCTGGCTGTCGCCCTCGCGTGGTGGACACCGCCGTCGGTGTGCGAATGTGTGCATGAATGGGTGAATATTAAGCAATATTGTTAAGCGCCTTGGGTGGGCACTGGTTAGAAAAGCGCTGTATAAATGCAGTCCGTTTGGGTTATGAATTGTACGATACATGAGTACACTGCATTCATGAATGTGTGTTTACATGTTAATACGGACACTTTGTTTATTGGCATCCGGTCAATGTTAAACTGTTTACCTCTCAGGTTATCGATTATACTTTAACGTATTTAGTGAAAGGCTTAAGAGAAGAGGATGTGTGTGTGGCAGTGTGCCGCACAAAAGAGCAACTTTGCAGAAATCCCTCGCCAGACTTTTGGTTTGTTGTCTGCATGACAGCTTTTTCCTGAATGCCTGACTTTCGGTGAAGCCTTCAGACATGTGTACCGTTACGGAGCCACGTCTATATTTAGACGGTCGTTGATCTACATCCAAACAGCCACGGCGTCAGGGGGTAGACTGCAGTTGACAGGAAAGGTGCCACCACAGCCCTCCGAACTGTATTCCCCGTTGCCGTGCCGACGGCATAAAGACAGGATGCAGGCAGGCCTTATCAGAAGCACGCCAGAGAACAGGCGGCAAGTGCGTACGTGGGTTGTGTTTAACAAATCTGTAGAGAGGGAGGACTGCAAGACCTCTTTGTTTGCTGATAACAGTATTTTGTACATTGATGTCGAGAATTCTAGGGCAGTGGTTCTCAAATGGGGGAACCCCTGGGGGTACTTTGGAGTTCTGCAGGGGTAACTTTGGAGCTTTAAATTAGCAAAAAGTTGCATGACGCACAGGCCCATGTTTCTCACCAAGTTGTGAGTATTTTCACCCTTTTAATGTTAATGTTTACACTGCCAAATAGAACGCACATTACATCATTTATTTAAACTGTTTTGTTCTAGTGAAGGGGGTACTCCGCTGAAAGAATAAATACTCTATATACTCCAAGAGGGGGTATACTAGTAGAAAAAGTTTGAGAACCACTGTTCTAGAGGATAACCCAAATCAGTCGGTTTGTTACGACATCGGTGGCGGCGTTGATGTACTCCAGGGCTATGGACATACGGCTTCGTTCCTTCAAAGCGCTTTCCGAGCGCGAGTTGCTTTCGCCGTGCGGGGGGGGCACACGGGTCCCACCGGTCCCACCTGTTGCGTTTTCCTGAACTCCTCGATGATTTTGGCAGCCATCTCGTAGTCCTCCAGGAGGTGGTAGGCGATGGCGTAGCCGATCCAGGAGGCCCGCTGGGCCGGCCGCAGCTGCAGCAGCTGGTACCGGGTCTCCTGGGGAGGAGTTAACAGGCGTCGAGAGACATGAGCGCTCACATTAGATCCCACTACATCTCGGGGGGGGGGGGAAGAGAGATTTAGGGCCAGGCACTCCCTTGAGCGCGCTTGGGTTTTATGGGGTGGCGAGGATGGAAAGAGGACGACGACGGACGTACAAAGCTGAAGCCTCTGGGCTTTACTCTAAATAGTTCTGCCAACTTTTGTGATGCAACGCGAGTGGCCACGGCCGCAGAGTGGGCGTCAGCTGCTCACCTGTTCAGATTTGAGCGTCAACGGTAAAACAAAGGTCTACTGCGGCAAGTTTTTTTCGACGGTAACACGCACCCATCCATGATTCAATCCATCCCCTCCTGTTCAGTCCATCTCTGCCCGCCCCCCCCCTCCCGATTGTGAGAAAATCTCAAGTGACAAATGAAAAATGTAGCTATTACTGCCGCTATAAGTGAAGCAAGTAAATGTTCAGCCGTCCAGCCTTTTTAGTAGTGTGTAATGGCTTGTAACGTGACTTTGCATTTGGAGAAAAGACCTATATACACAAGGCCTTTCACACGTCGGCCTCGCACCGTAAGTCGGACACTCTCCGAATATCACCCGGTTGGGCTCGATGTGTTAACCCAAATGTCAGAATCTGCCCCTCCGGACTTTAACGTACCAGGGCCCTAGTGTAAAGTCCAGACAATTGGGGAGCAAGCGAGCGCGCGCTCGCTCAAGTTTCTGTCCTGTGACTGGTGCGAAACCAGGAGCAGAGTGTTCCTGCTTCGTACTTTATCATCTTGCCTGTGTTTCGAGTTCTAACTTCTTTCCACCCTTCTGTTGATATTACGGATACGTTTAAATAAATGCAGTATTGATACCGCCGCAAAGAGAGTGGGTAACCTCGCCCGCCATCTTCGACGTATGGTAAACAAAACCCTTTGACTACCGCTGTATTCTTTATGCGTCACGTCCTGCCTCCCACACGCTATTCCCCGGGGCCACCCCTCGCCTCAGAGATACCGAGTTCCTCCGATATGTGGGAACACGTCTGGGGCGGCTTATGTCCTGTAGCATGTCTGCAATACACAACCCCCGATTTATTTTTAGTTCTTGTGCGAAAGGCCTTGGGACGGCGGTAGCTCAGGAGGTAGAGCTGGTTGACTGGTGACTGGGAAGGGTGCTAGTTTGATCCCCGGATCCTCCAAGCTGAGTGTCGCGGTGCCCGTGGGCAAGACGCCTCGCCCTGACTGCACCCGACGAGCTGGCTGTCGCCCTGTGTGGTTGACTCGCCCGTCGGTGTGTGAACGTGTGAATGAATGAAGTCGCTTTGGATAAAAGAGTCAGCAGAGTCCCCTCAATGTAAATGTACTACCACGACGTGAACTGTGTTTCACCGGGCGTGCTGTGGCCATCTCACCCGGTATCCCTCCAGGTCCCTCATCTGGATCTGCAGCAGGGAGAGGTCACGCAGGATCTGCAGGTTGTCCTTGTCCCACTTCAGGGCGTTGCGGTAGCACTTGATGGCCTCGTCGTACTTCTTGTCCGAGCGCTGCAGCAGGCCGTACACGTGCCAGCCTGGGAGAGGGTTAAGGGCCGAACGGACCGCATGCACAGACACACTCTCTTGTAGGGCTGGGCGATTAATCGGATTTGACCGCGATTTCGTTTTTAGCGTCAAACGATCACAAAATGAACATAATCGATTATCTTTTTTTTTTTATGTTTTATAGAAAGGGCAGAACAGCTGGATGCATATCTGTACATCATTTATATTGGAACATTTTCTATTTGACCATTTTGTGTATTTTTTTAAGGCGAAATTTCAAAGTTCTGTTACAAAAAACAAAATCGGAGAGACATGCTGCATAAATACAACATGTTTTCAAACTCAAAAATAATTGTTTGAATAATCGGGATTTCAATATTGACCAAAATAATCGTGATTATGATTTTTACCATAATCGAGCATCCCTACTCTCTTGCAAGGCGGGGTATGTACATTAAAGCTAGCGTACATTCTCTGAAGTACACCGGACGCACTCAGAGCATCAAAACCCATGGAGCTCTTTCAAAACGTTTAATCGCTTACCATTACTAACTAGGCCAGAGAACCCGTTTATAAGGAACAAACCCAGAATGGATTGATTGATTTGATTTATTCTATGTTCTGTTGTAAACAAAAACGTAAAAATTAATGCAAACAAAAAAACGACGAATGTAGTAAAACAAAGTTCCAAGTAAGTTTAAACCCAAAGGGCAGGCAGCAGTGACAAAGTGACTTTGTGCCTGTTTGGAACCGACTTCAGATAACAGTCAGCTACTCAAACGCTGCACGTCAACACATGTGTCACGTACACGTACACACCGAGAGAGAGGTTGACCAAGGATACAGACATGGCTTTTGAGGTCGTTGCGCAGGCCCCTTCTCACCAGGTCATACGCGTCCTCCTTCTTCCCCAAACAGTTGAGGGTGAGGCCCTTCATCGCCAGGGTCTCTGAGGGACAGAAACAGAGCAGAAAGAGAGAGAGCGGTGGGCATGGGGTAGGGGGAGAGGACTGAGAATCTGAAGGCTGTGCGAGGTGCAGATGTGTGGTTCTTCACAGCGACGTGGCTCTCACAGTACTCACCTCCATGCTCTGCGAACTTGGGGTTCGACAAGATCTGTTTGCAGAACTTGAGTCCATTTCTGTACTGTTTGTGTTCGTAACATCGCTGTGGACAGAGAAGCAGAAGGAAGGACGTTAATGCGAGTCGGACAAAACGACAGCCACTCACTGCTGCGACATGTAAGGAAGCGACAAGCGCAAGGGGTCCGCAGGCTGCAATGACTGGTGGACAGCCATCGGAATATAGTTTTGCAATGATCAATATTGGACAGTGTGATCAATTGCAAACGGCCAAAAGCTGATGCATCGTTACACCTGCTAGGAGAAGATTGAGACTGCTTTCTAAAGCAGGTTTGGCAGGCAACATGTATCTACTCTCCTTCTGTTTGTATATATGCCCCCTAGTAACAGAAACCTTGATACCATGATGTGATTTATTGGTTAATCGTGGTAACGGTCGGCCTTCAGAACAGACTGCAAATCCTCTGCAGCAGCACTTAGCCCACTACCAAAATTACCAGCTCTCTGCTATGGTGTTATATTTAGGCACATGTTGTACAATCACTACCATTCCCTACTGTCCATTTAAACTGATCACAGATTACTGTGTCTGTGTGTGTGTGTGTGTGTCAGACAGAGAGGGGGGTGGGGGGGATGGCAGATGGCATTTCTTTGACCTGCTAAGAACCCCACTAACGCCGACGAGCGAGGACATCAGTTAAACACATGGAAAACCCAAGCCCTGTACAACTCACTGGGGATTATTCTCGTCATTAGCAAACTGGGAGCAGTGGTCTTTTTATGGAGCAACCCATTAGATAAAGGGTCCGTTCCCACATTATAATATTGTACTGGGACCTTAATCTAATGTCACATGGCGCATCTACCCAACAAGCAAAGGATCACCAGAGGATATCGTGGGCACCCATTGGGTACAGTCCCCTGGCAAAGGGATGCTCTGGGGATGCGAACCAATAGGACCAGCACTTCATATTGTGGCTAAAGATCCAAGATCGATGAAGATTTGCGTGCAGAGCAACTTAAAACATTGAAAGTGAGGGATTAAATGTGATATAACTTTGCAAGTTATGGCGTAAGCCTCGATATGCCAAGCCAAGGACCAATGTGCCAAAGATTGATTTCAAAGAGTTTTAAATCCATCCATCCATTGAATTTTCGTATCAAGGCTTGGAAGGTGGCACACAGCTCATGGTGATATGCCGGTCTTGTCAAGCGTGTTGACATCCATCTCTATTTATGAGCACCAGGTTCACAGTGACATGGACCACCCCCACCCGCCACCCTGGCCTGTATATGACACCTAGGGGGCAGTTCAGAGAGACACACAAGATCAAGAAGGGTACACTTGCGTTAATGCTTGTATACTTATGAAGTTTAAGGGATCTTCGTGACATCATTGGGCGGGCTGTAGTTATCCAACACGTCTTTTGACAACACCCAAAATAGATTTGGCCACTTGAGCTGGAGAGAGGGATGTAAGAATCCCACTTGTGTCTGGGACAAGTCAATATCAGGTGCTATACAAAACACAACATAAAACCACCACAACATTCTCTTCCTAGAGCTAAACATTTTATTAAGTCAGAGAGGAAGTGATGGAACAGTAATGTAATATCATCCATGTGGGGTCTCTAGGCTATGAAACTGTTGTGGGAAACCCAGCACACTGAAGCCAATTCAGTGACTGACAGATACAGCCATCGCCATGCCAATGAATTACACTTTAATAATGGTTTAAACATCCCAGTTCTAGGCAGCAGAAAAAAAAGTTCACATCAGTACCTAAAACTAGAATGTCAGACACTCCATGTTTTGTATATTGTATATATAGTTTACTTTCCAATGAGTAGTCATTTCAAGAAACAGTCTAGAAAGCATAACAGTAACAGCAGGAACTTTTGAAAACAGAGGGTCCTCGGTTTATTAATCTCCTCACATTTTTTAAATATAACCTGCAACGCTATATTTTAAAAAGGCTTTGCTTAGGCAGCTTATTACCATTGGGGGTAAGCCAACAGAGAACAGTACCGACCATGCTGGAATAATACAATAGAACAAAATCCAGTGCCAATAACACACTGGAGTTCTGCCCGACTTCGAAAAATGCACTTGGGCAGAACGCTTGGCACAAGACTTGGATTAAAAACCAAAAGGATGGCATCTACCCGCCAAATTGATAAGCATCTAAAAAAGAATACAAAAATTAGGTATAATTAAGTAGGTAAAGTTGAGCTTGTCAACAGGTAGATGTACTACAAAGAAGAATTAACCAGTAAGTGTTCCTATTCAACATCGATGTTTAAATGGTCAAACATAGGGATAAGTAGAACGCATTGGGTAACCCAAAGGCTTGTCTTCACTAGTGTGCAAAGCTGCAACGCTACGCACTGATTTCCTGGATAGCAAATTACGACCTTGGACGAAGTATGCAGATATATACTGTAAACTGTAAAACGGCCTAGATAAGATCTTATCTTGGATGCAAATTTGCAATAAAAAAGGAGGAGACATGAAAGTAGGGAGTTTCCGGTTTGGTAACAACCACAGTTGTGCTACTGCTCATCCATGCTCAATTTATTGTAAGGGGTTGCCATGCGAATCCATTAACGATGTATGCATTCCCTTTTTTTTATGTTGTTTAACTTTCAAAGGACGGTCATATTGACCGGATCAGGAAACGTCTACAAGAACACTGTGTGCAAGTGCAACGGGTGGATGTTTGGCCGGTGGCTATAACAGGGTGCTTCCACTGTAGGCCTGAACTCCAACTACATGGGGTGATGTTACGAGCCAAAAATGTGCTGACACAATAACTTCAGTTCTCCCATTCACTCCACTCATGCACTGCTCTTCTCTGTGCAAGAACATGTGCAGACCTAATGAGGATAACGTTATGGGGGCTGACTGCACTATAACTCGTACTTCTGAGCTGTCAGATCACGACCACCGTTACTACTACTGTTACTACCGAATGCTTGATTAACTGATTCAAATGAGTGTAAGTGGTCAGACACCGGTCCCCACATGTGCGATCGGAGCGCCACTAAACCGGCTACCGGTGTCCCTCTAAGCACACAGGTGAGCCGGTGCTGTCATCCTGAGTCCCACTAGAGCCACAGATAGCGCACCTAGCGAGCTAGCCATCGTGGGACACGGCTGTTTGACAAGTGGAGAGGCCCGGGTGCTGAAGTAGCACTATTAAAGCAGATATCAACTCGTGTCTGACCCCCACACACACACCGTGCCGGGGACACCGGGCGAGAAAAGCTGACGCAAAACAGACGCGTTGAACCTCTTTAGAGTTTGTAATAGTGACACTGCGAGGCATGCCTAGATTAGCATGTCCATTCAATGATGCCATTTTGCTAAGCTAAGTAGCTACGGCTAATGCTAACTAGTTGTGCTAGCCGAAATGAGATGGGTACCGCGGACTGATTTAAAAAAATACAACTAGTATCTTACCAGGATCCTCTTAAAGAGCGCGTTTTCCTTCGGCGGTAGAGTTATTGTCGGCATTGTTGTGGTTTGAGATCAGTTCCTCGGCTCGACCTCAGCACATGTAGCTAAAGTTAGCTCGACTTCAGTCAAAGCGAGCGGAGAGCGGAGCGATCTTCTCGACAGCTCGGCCCTTGTTCTCCTAAGTCACTCCGCTCGATGGCTCGGCGCTCCCCGCCCGCCCTGCCGCTCCTCACGTGGGGACGACGGGACGAGGCGCCAGTCAAAATGGCCGCGACGTTTTTTGTATACGATTGATGGAAAGGTGAATGTAGATATTCATATATCACATTAATGCCATGTGAAGTATGGAATGGCTTCTGTTATAGTAGGCGAAATAGTATTGTGGCAACTATTAACTACTATAAGTTGTATTTTTTTCTTTATTATTCTCTACAAACTTTGGGCCCCTACTCCTTCCACAATTGTTCACCTAGAGACTCCATTCCAATTTTAAAATGTTCAGATGAGCTTGTATCATCTCTTATATTCAGATAAAAATATTTGAGAAGTCAATGTCATTCTTTGACACTTCAACCATAGCCTACTTCAGACTTCGTAACTTGGTCAATTTAAACCGTTAACCTTCGTTCAAAAATGTAACACTTCACTTTATTTGTTTCTAACCATATTAATAATTTTAAATGGTGTGCATTTTTACATTGTGTACTGCAGTTAGACTCAGTTCAAATCCCTTCACTTGATTTAAGCCATTTAACCTTTCTTTACGTCTTACACTATGTGACTTTACAAAAACATATTTTCAACCTCACTTTGCACTACAGCACTTACAGCACGCATTTTCGACAAGAAATGCATTTCTACTTTTCAGATGTCACCCAAAAGAAGAAACAGGGCAGAGTAAAGAAGGTGCTGAAATCCTTCTACTGCGGTTGCTGCCTTCCCCATATTTCACCGTCAAAATTGTATTGATCGTCGACAATCGGCTTACAAAGAGTTTTATTAAACTGTTCAATGTTTAACCTGGTCTCTGCTGTATATTTCAATATGGGATAACAGTGAGAACGAATTGTGGTTCCCCAAATATGCCATATATGGACAGTTCTGGTGAGGGCCCGATAGAGGGCGCCCTTACCGCGCAAAACATGGCCGTGTGCTCCCCGTGCTCAGGTTTGTTACCAGTTGGCGACAGTCTGTGAGATTACTTCATATTAAGATCGTTCAATGTCATGGATTATGCTTTATGCATAAACATGAACTACACCCAAAGCCAGAGAACTATCAGACGAATGAATGTTGCAACACAGTAGGTTAGACCTTATCTTGTGGCCTTCTTACTTCCCCACTACACCAGCAGTTACCAAATTAATCAAACTGACAGCAAACACATTTTTTTCTTCCTTATTTTGCAGTCTTGCTTTTTTCTCATAGGTATTTAGCTGCTTCTTAAGTATGCCTGTCTGTCAGTGGATTCTCAAGACATTTACCCAGCGTTTAGTTCACATTTCATGTGTTTGTTTCTTAGCATTGAGCAGAGCTCTGTGAATAAACATTCTGGTTTGCAGAACCAGGCTTCTTGCTTGTCTTTAAACTGCTGAATAACACCAAAAGCTTTAGTTAACATATTCTGTTTGCATGCAGTGTGTCACTCACACAAACAACCCGCTACAGTTCCCCTTGGATGCAGTTCTTTGTAGACACATACTTTAAGAAGACAATACCCTTGTCTAAAATAGCTGCTTGGTGCCTACACTGAGCATACAAATGACTGAGGATTTAGACTGGCAGAACATTCATCACTTTGTTGACACAATAGCCGTAGGCCACAGCTAATTTCAATATCCTTGCGTTCTAGTTTGAGGCAGTTTTTTCCCAGGCAAACTAACCAAGAACAACCATCCACCTCGCAGACCTTTAAACTGCCAGTAGCTCCTCAATCCCACTCATGAGCCGCGATCAACAGGCCAGTCTCTAGGGAGGAGTGCGGCTGCTGGCGACAGTGTTGCCAGATTGGCCCTGATTGGGCGGCAAATCTGGCAACACTGACTGGCGTTGGTCTCCGAGCTTGGGATGTGTTCAACCATGTGCGTCCAGCGCGAAACTGCCTGCGCAGTGTCTCCCCACTGCGTCATCCTCCCTTACCTGCCTCCCACCCTTCCTCCCGCCCTCCTCCTCGTCCTTCACTCTCACTCTTCCTCCGCGTCCCTCTCTGTCCTCGGCGGTGTCGCGGCTCAACATGAGTAATGATGTTGTCATCTCTGCAAGACTCCATTCATCAATGTCAGATGGGTGAGCGAACAATTAAGTGCGCGCGTCTGTGTGCGTGTGTGTGTCGTGCGTGTGTGTGTGTGTGCGTGTCATGGGGGGTTTGCACAAAAGTAATGAAGAAACAGGGCTCAACAGAAATACAAACACAATGGATGTGATGAGAAAGTACGGAGGTAGAGGAAGGGTCTAAGTGGTGAAGACATGCTGGAAAGAGGAGGGTGAGGGTAAGTGAAGATGAAGCCAGTGAAGAAGTGAATAAAGAAATAAAGAAGACGGAGCAGAAAGTGTGTTCGGTTTCTCTCATCACAGGAAGAGATACCGGGACGGCTGAGTTTCATATTCCACGTTACTTGTTTATAAAATTAAAGTCTCTGGGTTTAGGCACGTGCAAGTGTAAGCAGCCTAATTTCCTCTTAATAGATAAAAACATTATGGCTGTAATTACTCAGTCTGATGGGTAATGTCTGAATGTTCATTTGCCATCTTTTGAAAACGGAAACCTTGAAGCAAACATGCCATTTTGGCATGCCGGTTTACTGGAAGGCGGTAGTACTGCGTTGGCACACACTATTTCAGCATTATACCGTGTTTGCAAGCAAATACATTGGAGACAGACCAAAAGGTTCATTTAATATGATCAGCGAGAACAATCTCTCTTTATTGTATCTTTTTTGAAAAACCAAAACGTTTTTTGTAACTCTTTTTTGTTAACATTTCAGAACTCCTCCAGAACTGTACAGGATAAAAAGAAAAATAAGCACTGCTTTAAAACAGAGTCCAATCTGAAACTAGAAAAAAAGGAGAAAATAAAAATAAGAGGGAGGTTTACAATACAAATTAGTAGTAAGACATTGTCTGAAGTGCAATGGCATAGCTCAGATGGGTTAAAAGGTGAAAAACAAAAACAAAAAAACGTCTCAAAATAAAAATATTTTTCTATTTTTCCAACAAACATTAAATTCTTTACAGAGTAGAGACTGTATTATCTGCTGTATTTAAACCTGTAAAAACATATTTACAAATATCCATCATCTTTTATATACTTTTTCTGATAATCACATATATGTCAGCACCAGTAAAAAAAAAAAACGCAAGGACAAACAGAACAGATCCAAACGAGAACATCAACAACAGTTTCATTAAAAGGTCGTCTACATTTGACTTGGTCTTGGTCCCGGTTGATATTTGGAGAAAGCTTTTTTTTCTTTCTTTCCTTCTACTTTTTCAGGCCTCGAACCCTTGCTCTGAAGCAGCCAAGAAGCAGTAGAAAGTATGACTTTTTGAGACCTCAACCCCTAACCGAGAAGCGTTTCTACCCCCCGCCCCCGGCCTCCTTTGTTACAGCAGCTACGCTACGGTCTAACCCGTCCTACACGGTGTTCAGAAGTGCCCCACCTGCACCGTCGGCAGACTCAGACTGGTATTGAAATGGCAGAAGATCAGGCGGATACGGTTCCTTGTAGCAGAGTTCGCTCTTGTTCTTCTTGTGAAAGCGGGGACCATCACCACTGTAACTTATGTGCAGAAAAAGAAAACATCACCATCCATTTGAGACTCACGATCACTCGAGGAACAGCTGGTTGGTCCACAACGTGACAAAATTAACCAGGAATCGGCCCAGGGCTTGGGCGCTACCATGTGTAGCAATGCTCGCAGGGGACACACTACAGGACGAAGAGTTGCATTTAAAGGGCTGGACTACCCCACACCGACAACCACAAGAAAAAAAAGTCATTTTTAGATGGTAGCAAAAAGGTTTAGTTTACACAGAAAAAGGCTTTTTGGCTTGTTATGGTATCTACCTTGCTTTCTGGTCTTACGATGCAGAGCACATTCAAATGCGTTACTCATGAATCACATGTCATTCGTTGTGGAGGAGTGTTGTGTCCATTGTGTGTTTGTGATGGATTAGTGCACCACGAAGTCAAGCCAGAATGACAATGCCTGGCTGACATCCAGGGGCCTTAAACAGGCTAGGGGTTTTATTAACGTTTCTCGTTGGTAAACAATATGCAGAGCCACTCCTTCTGATAGAAGCACTGATTCACGTGTGGCCGAGTATTACTTACACTCCCCACTCTGTGTTCCGAGGTTGTCCTTATTTTATTTTTTCGTTTGCAATCAGAGCCCAGGCCCCTGTCCCTGTTTGGTCAAGCCTACGAAAATAAAACCACTTCCAGAGCTTGGAAGAGTTTTTATTTTCCCGGCGAGGCGCTGGGTTTAGGGCGGCTTGTCTCTCTTCACAGTTGTGTTACAATAAAAACAATGTTTTATTTTTTTGTTCGAGCTGGAAAGCAAAGGAGGGGGGGGGGGGGGCGGGGGGGGGTTCTGGCTACGGTACGAGGGAACCCAGGGCGGTGTCGGGCCGGGGGGGTGGGGGCGTCAGCTCTGGGTCCCGGTGGGATGGAAGGCTGCACTGGATTGTGAGGATGTTCTTGTCTTGGAAATGAAAACCGGACAACGACTCCCTTCTCTCCGTCAGCGGAAAATGACATCAATAGCGTTGGCTAAATATTGTGTAAACTGAGCAAACATTTAAATAAAAAGAAAAAGTGCCAGGCCTATTTAAGGTCAATCTATTTTTCTCTCTCTCTCTCACTAAAATAAAGTCACTTGTGGTGTTTGAATACATTCAATTCAATCCAGCCATCCCGTTGTATGTTTCATTCTGATATACAGCGCTTTGCAAAAGTATTCACCCCCCTTGGCTTTTTACCTATTTTGTTACATGACAGCCTTTAGTTCAATATTTTTTTAATCTGAATTTTATGTGATGGATCAGAAGACAATAGTCTAAGTTGGTGAAGTGAAATGAGAAAAATATATACATAAAACTATTTTTTAGAAATAAAAAACTGAAATTTGCCATGTGCATATGTATTCACCCCCTTTGTTATGACGCCCATAAAAAGCTCTGATGCAACCAATTACCTTCAGAAGTCACATAATTAGTGAAATGATGTCTACCTGTGTGCAATCTAAGTGTCACATGATCTGTCAGTACATATACACACTTTTTTTGAAAGGCCCCAGAGGCTGCAACACCTAAACAAGAGGCACCACTAACCAAACACTGCCATGAAGACCAAGGAACTCTCCAAACAAGTCAGGGACAATGTTGTTGAGAAGTACAAGTCAGGGCTAGGTTATAAAAAAATATCCAAATCTTTGATGATCCCCAGGAGCACCATCAAATCTATCATAACCAAATGGAAAGAACATGGCACAACAGCAAACCTGCCAAGAGACGGCCGCCCACCAAAACTCACGGACAGGGCAAGGAGGGCATTAATTAGAGAGGCAGCACAGAGACCTAAGGTAACCCTGGAGGAGCTGCAGAGTTCCACAGCAGATACTGGAGTATCTGTACATAGGACGACAATAAGCCGTACGCTCCATAGAGTTGGGCTCTATGGCAGAGTGGCCAGAAGAAAGCCATTACTTTCAGCAAAAAACAAAATGGCACGTTTTGAGTTTGCGAAAAGGCATGTGGGAGACTCCCAAAATGTATGGAGGAAGGTGCTCTGGTCTGATGAGACTAAAATTGAACTTTTTGGCCATCAAAGAAAACGCTATGTCTGGCGCAAACCCAACATATCGCATCACCCAAAGAACACCATCCCCACAGTGAAACATGGTGGTGGCAGCATCATGCTGTGGGGATGTTTTTCAGCAGCCGAGACTGGGAAACTGGTCAGAGTTGAGGGAAAGATGGATGGTGCTAAATACAGGGATGTTCTTGAGCAAAACCTGTACCACTCTGTGCATGATTTCAGGCTAGGACGGAGGTTCACCTTCCAGCAGGACAATGACCCCAAACACACTGCAAAAGCAACACTTGAGTGGTTTAAGGGGAAACATGTAAATGTGTTGGAATGGCCTAGTCAAAGCCCAGACCTCAATCCAATAGAAAATCTGTGGTCAGACTTAAAGATTGCTCTTCACAAGCGCAAACCATCCAACTTGAAGGAGCTAGAGCAGTTTTGCAAGGAGGAATGGGCAAAAATCCCAGTGGTAAGATGTGGCAAGCTCATAGAGACTTATCCAAAGCGACTTGGAGCTGTGATCGCCGCAAAAGGTGGCTCTACAAAGTATTGACTTTAGGGGGGTGAATAGTTATGCACATTGACTTTTTCTGTCATTTTGTCCTATTTATTGTTTGCTTCACAATAAAAAAAACAAAAACATCTTCAAAGTTGTAGGAATGTTCTGTAAATTAAATTATGCAAATCCTCAAACAATCCATGTTAATTCCAGGTTGTGAGGCAACAAAACACGAAAAATTCCAAGGGGGGTGAATACTTTTGCAAGGCACTGTATCTATATAGATAGATATATAGATGTATATGTATGTGTGTGTGTGTGTGTGTGTGTGTGTGTGTGTGTCTGCATCGACAAATGGTGAGAAGTAGAAGAGAATATGTGTCTGTTAGCTGCCTCACGGACCGGTACATATGCTCCTCCTCTCTGGCTGACGTGTGGTTGGTCTGGCGTCCAAGTGCCTGCCATAGCTGCCGATTCTCTCACTGTCTCCATGTCTCTTCACAAGGGTCCACACACACAAGGGGCGCACACACACACTCACATGCATTCAAACGTCGTTCTTCCCAAAGGTATGCATGCACACACTCACACACACACACACATTTGTTTCTTCACATTGATACCCACATACACATACAAACACACAATCACACACTCTTGTTTCTTTGAATTGACACATACGCACACACACACACACACACTTGTTTCTTCACATTGGTACACACACAAACACTTGCACACACGCACACAAACGAATGCCAGTGCCTGGCTGGGTTATCCCGGTCGTTGGCACTAGAGGGCAGAGTGAGCCTGTGTGGCGCTGTAGTCGGACATTACTTATCGTATTGGGGGCTTTTTCACAGTTTAACTAGTGAGAGGAGTGTAGACAGCCTAGAGAGTGGCCCTCGAGATAGCAGTGGGTGGTGGTGGGGGGGGGGAAGGGCGGAGAAATCGGAGGACCGATGGGAGGAGGACGAGGGGAGAGAAAGCGCCTCCACTTAGCTCTCTTTCTCTCCCTCTCTCTCTCTCTCATTGCTCCATTGTTCTCCTCTGCCGTTCACATGGTGGACTGAAACGTCTGAAGACTAGCACTGGGTGGGGCTGCAGAGAGGAGATGGACACACACACACACACCCACCAAGACGTGCGCATACACGCAGACACACACACACACACACACACACACACACACAAAGAAAACAGTCCGTCTTCCCCTTCATTATTAATGTCCATTTAACCCTTGTTTGATCCAGAGGCCTTTGGGGGGCTGCTGATGCTGCAAACTTTGCAACACAATGAATGGCATCATTACACTTGACTGCTAGGAGGTCAGAGCGTTGGTGGATACATGAATCTGGATGGATGGATGGATGATGGATTTTCACTAATACTATTCTGTGTCTCTACAGCTTGGTCTCAAAACAAACACCCGTGTTGCTCACGCACGCACGCACGCACGCACGCACCCACACACACAGACACACACGTAAACGCATTCACGCTACAACAGACCCAAAAATATACATGCCAGCCAAAAGTCTGTGTCGTGTTCTCAGTCCGTACTGTAGAAAATATGCAGCCCGCAGTCCGTTGGCTATTGGTTGGGGAAGAACTCCTCCATCCAACCGTCACTCGAGTCAAGCTCCGCCCCTGAGCCGTCCCCTAGTCCGAAGGCTCCTCCCCCTGGGGGCCCGCCCACGTAGCCGTACGGTGACATGTCTTGATTGGCTGTCCTCTGGTAGCCCTGAGGCGGACCCCCCACCCCCACGCCCCCTGGTCCGTAAGGCCCGCCTCCTCCACCTCCGCCCACGACGCCCGGCCCCCCGGGGCCCGGGCCGAAGCCCCCCATCCCGGCCATGCCCTGCCCCATCACCCCCTGGTTCATGACCATGGGCCGGGTCTGGTTAGTCCTGGGCTGACCGCCCATGTGCGGGCCCATCATGGGGCCCCCCATACCCGCCGCGGGGTGGCCCACTCTGGGGTCCATACCCTGGGGCATCCCCTGGCCCGAGCCCTGGAAGTGTTGCTTCGGCATGCGCGGCGGGGGTTGACCCTGTTGCATCACATAGCCCTGGGGGGCTCCAAACCCCACCATGTCCCCGCCAACCCCGCCTGTAGTCCTGCCCGACATGGCCTGGAGCCCCTGCCCCTGCTGCTGGGGCCAGCCGCCTGGCCCCATCCCAGCGCCGGGGACCCCGCCGGCGACTCCAAGCATGCTTTGCAGTCTCTGCGCCTGGGCCTTTGCGTTGGGGGGCCCTTTGAGGGCCTGTTGGGACATGGAGTTCATCAACATCCCCTGGCCCCCGTACGCTCCGCCGCCGCCGCCGCCGCCGCCTCCGGCTCCTCCGGGCATGCCCCCGACCCCGGGGCCGGCCCCGGCCTGCCTTGGCGGGCCTCCAGCTGGGTTGTGCTGGGGCGGGAGTCCCATGGTGGCCTGGACGCTTTGGCTCTGCTGCTGCTGCTGCTGCTGCTGCTGCTGGTGCTGCTGCTGCTGCTGGTGCACCATTTGGTTCATGGAAGGGTTCAGACCGTACAGAGAGGCCTGGTTGGAGCCCTGCCCGCTGTACGTGAGGCTCATGTCGGATTGGGGTCCCACCGAGCCCCCCTGGGTCTGAACAGAGCCCATCTGAACCATCTGCTGCTGGTTCTGCTGCTGCTGCTGCTGCTGCTGCTGCTGCTGCTGGAGCAGGCGTGCTGCCCGGATGTTCTGAAGAGTCTGGTTCCTGGAGGCCATCTCCTGAGGAGTGCCTGTGTGGGAGGAGGGGGTGGAGAGAGACGTTAGAGAGACGACATAGAACGTGAGATGCACGTTCTAGGTAGATAGCTCGAGATTCTTAAGAGAGGGATCCTAAAGTGTGTTCGGAGTTATGGTAGAATGTTGTACAACAAAACATGTGATAGAGTTGATGGAAGGGGTTTCATTTTTTAAATGGTAATTAAAAAAAGGGCTATGACCTAAAATGAAGCAGTATAATTCAAGAGTACATTTAAAATTAAATGAAACTTGGCCCACAACACTTTTTTGGAACATAGAACCAAAATGGCAGCGAGCCCGAAGATACGAGCTAGGGTGGAAATTAAAGTAAATCCCTGAATAAACCAAGTTCTGACACAGCTCCACTAATCCTCCAGCTTACAGCTAGTGCCGTTTCAACCGCTAACCGGTGCCATTAAGGACACAACCGCAACGGGGCCTTGAGACGGAGTCAACGTGATCTGAGGTATCTAGATAACCGGGCCGGTAAACAGCCTCACGGTGAGACGTTACGCTTCGCCATCCTCACACAGGTTTGAGCGGTGTTAATGTTATTGTTAATGCTACATTTGAGGGGTGGCCTACTTGCTTGAGCAAGTACTGAAAAATGCATTTTCAGATGCTACGTTTTTAATTTATTCTCAAGAAATGTAAAAGTGAATCCATAAAAATGCTTGATTTTGAAATGTACGCAGAGACATTTTAGAAATGGTGAACGTGTTTGCCAGATTGACAGATGAGTGTGAGCGCCGTTGTTCGACCTACATCAAGTTTTGTGCATGGAGGGTCTTGACATGGAGGAACGGGAAACATGTTTTGAGGGAAAATCTTTTCAAACAATCAAATATGTTCAACTTTAGGACAATCGCGTTCCGTGTGCACATTGTTGTAATTGCAAACTGACTCTACCAGCGAGTAGTCACGAGTTGGAAGTCCAGAAGCATTCAGAGCAATTACCCCCGTGGAAGTGCTCTGAAAGGATCTCCTATCTCTCGGCCTGACATGCATCCACACGCATGGCTCTAAAGAGACATACTATTCTGGGTGACTGCTCGTGGTGTCCTGTCACTCCTCGCTCCTCCTCATCACTCTTCATCTGTCCACATCCTTGCGTCACCCGCTCATTCTTTCCCGTACTCTGTATCCCCAGCCCAGCAGACCACGGCCTGTCTGCTGCTCTCCCACCAACCCCCTCTTTTTCGCCACCAGCGCAATACCATCACCTCCCCTCCCTTCTCCCCCTCTCTCTCCCTCCCTCCCACTCTCTCTCCCCCTCTCCATCCCTCCCTCCCACTCATTCTCCCCCTCTCTCCTCCTCCCCTCCCTCCCACTCCTTCTCCCTCCCTCTCTCCAATCCTTTCCTCTCTCCTCTCTCCATCCCTCCCCCCTTTATTGCTCTCAGCCGACTTCACCGGAACTCTAGGGGATCCAGGACCGACAGGTTGCCGTGGTAACAGGCAGAAGTGGAATATGCCTTATCTATCAAAGGTGGGAGGGAGGCAGGAAACATTTGAGGAGGAAGAAGGAAAAGAGAGGCAGGGGAATGCCGAAGAGCATTAACAAACATCTTGTGGAAATGTGTCAGGGCCTCTCTGTGTTGGGTTTACACTGTTACGATAAGGCTTAGACGGCTCGCTCTAAACGGCCACTCCAGGGTGTGTCTACATGGAAGACTAGATATTTGTGGTTGTCGGGGGGAACCATTTATCCAATCATGATAGCGAGGGTAACCTTTTGCCTTTGTCGAGTTTATCCTCACTGTTACACACTCGCGAAAATATTTTGATTGCAGTATTTTCTCTGCATGTTTATCCTCAGAGTGTGAAAAGACGGGACCCTGTGATACCATTATATGAGTCGAAGATGCTGATGTCTGTGTTATACATGTACAAAAACATGAGTCAACTCTGAGACCGTCATTCTTTTTCCATTCTTTTGTCTATGAGCTGTAGAACAATCTGGGATGTGTGTGTGTGTGTGTGTGTGTGTGTGTGTGTGTGTGTGTGTGTGTGTGTGTGTGTGTGTGTGTGTACGTGTACATGCATTTGCGTTTGGTTTCTAATGTGTGTGTGTGTGTGTGCGTGTGTGTGTTTGTGTGTGTGTGTGTGTGTGCTTGTGTGTGTGTGTGTGTGTGCTTGTGTGTGCTTGTGTGTGTGTGTGTGAGTGTGTGTGTGTGTGTTACCTTGGTACTGATTGACTTGGGGGTAAGGATTTCTTTGGCCTTGACCCATCTGCCTCGGAAGATGTTGCTGCTGTTGAAGCTTAAGTGCACACACACACACACACACACACACACACACAAACACACACACATTAGAAACCATACGACACAACAGCATAACAGACATGCTGTTATACCTTCTTGACACCTTCTTGGGTCGCTGCGTTCTTCCTATAATAGTGTACTTTATTACTGTCTTCATATGCGTGGCTGTATGTCGGCAATATTGTGTGTCTGAACCTTGGGTTATTAGTTTGCCATTAGTTTGCCACACAAGTGTGTGGACGTGTTATGCTCCCGTGTGCAGTAAAACCAAACCAAAGATGTACGCAAGGTTTCAATATAAAGATAACGATTATATATTCCTGCAGAGGTTTGTTTGTTAACAGCAGCTTCCAGCCAGCGGCATATTTCCTATCTGCGGTTGCTTGTTGAGATCAGCAGGTACCTGGCTAGTACATTGGGTATTCTACAGGTTTGATCGAGAGCCCCGCTATTGAACCTTCCCTTTAGAAACCGGCCCAGTGCGGAGGCCGAGTCAGAGCTGCCGAGTGGCTCACACACGTATCTATTATTGGTAGTTGCTGCAGACAGTGAGCACACCAGCTTCTCACTCTGCTGAATGTTGAATCACTTACTTGGTAGCACAAGGCCTTGTTTATTTAAGTGCCCGTGTAATAGCCATTTAACGGCATTGACAAAAAAAAAAACAGAAGGATTCAGGACCTCCTCGTTGGATTTTCTTGTGTGCGTGTGTGTGTGCGTGTGTGTGTGTGTGTGTGTGTGTGTGTGTGTGTGTGTGTGTGTGTGTGTGTGTGTGTGTGTGTGTGTGTGTGTGTGTGTGTGTGAGTGTGTGTGCGAGGGCTCCACCATCCAATTAAAAAGCAGTGCATTAAGTGTTGACTTCAGAGTTCAGAACTGTTAAACACGGAATTTCCCACATGGAGAGCGAATGAAAAGAAAATCAACAAATTCTGACAGCAGGTGGCGCACACACATATGAACACACACACACACACACAGACACACACTCGAGATAAAAGGGGAAGCTGAATGCACGGGCGGGGTTTGTTGAGGATAATTTGCGAGCTGATAAAGGAGCTAAGGATTAGCCTCTCTCAATCTCCTGTGGCACTTATGTGCCAGAGTATTATATTATTATATATTCATATTATCACAGATTCACTCGGCAGAATATGCTTTACATATGAGCCTATAACTTTCGCACACACACACACAGACAGACACACACTCACACACACAATCATGCACGCTCACACACACACACACACACACACAGAGACAGACACACACTCACACACACAATCATGCACGCGGACACACACACACACACACACACACAGACACACGTACACAAATTTATACCCACACACACACAGACACACTCACACTAATTTACACACACACACACACACAAAAATTTATACCCACACACACACAGACACACTCACACTAATTTACACACACACACACACACAGACACATGTACACAAATTTATACCCACACACACACAGACACACTCACACTAATTTACACACACACTCACACACACACACACCCCCACCGCCCCCCCCCCTCTCTGCCTACCTGCTCAGCCAGCAGCTGCTGTCGCTGGTCCCGGAGCAGCTGCTGTTTCTGCTGCTCCATCATATGTAGCTGCAGCCTCTTATCCTGCTCCATGGCCATCATCTGCTTCATCATGGCCGCCTGCTGCTGGTTGCCCAGGTAACCCGGCGGCGGCCCCGCCCCCTGGTTGGGTCCGATCCCCGAGGCCACGCCCCCGGCGGCGTGAGGGGGCGGGACGGCGCCGGGCGGCCGCGACATCCCGACCACGCCTTGTTCCTGGGGGGCACGGAGGAGAGGACACGGGGGTTAGGGTGGTCTGTCCGTCTGTCAAGCGGACCCACGGACCGATGGCAACACAAGGCTAGGGCGGGCGGACCCGGCCAATCCAGACACAGGGGGAGGGGCTTGTAAAGTTGTTGACCTTTTATGGACACAAAACACGTTCTGCCTAAAGAAGTCGATGAACGAGGGGACGAGAGAGAGAGAGAGAGAGAGAGAGAGAGAGAGAGAGACAGAGAGAGAGACAGAGACAGAGACAGAGAGAGAGAGAGCGACAGAGAGACAGAGAGAGAGAGTGACAGAGACAGAGAGAGAGAGCGACAGAGACAGAGAGAGACAGAGACAGAGACAGAGAGAGAGAGAGAGACAGAGACAGAGACAGAGAGAGAGAGAGAGAGAAAGAGAGCGACAGAGACAGAGACGGATCACCTTGTGGTCGCCAATGCTGAGGTTAGAACGGATAACACCGGGAAATAATGTTGACACAACACAGTGAGGAGAGAGAGAGACCCCCCTTAGACAACACTGGTGGTCCCGTTAGGGCCGAGCCGCCATTGAGTCAAGAGCAGAGGCGATAACAGCCGTGATTTGGCTAATGTGCTAACAACACACGCCACACTCGGCCTCACTACAACCACACATGTGCACCCCCCCGCTGCATTGTGCTCATCCCTTGAGCCACGCTGGGCACACTCATGGTATCAGTGAGACGGGGCGGGCGAGAGAGCATCAGATGGCCCGCCCCTTTTATTCTCTCTCTCTCCCCCATATTCTCTCTCTCGTCCATATTCTCTCTCTCTCTCTCTCTTCCCCCATCTATCTCTCTCTCCCTTTCCATCTCTCTCCCACTCTCTCTCTCTCCCTCTCTCGCTCTCCCCCTCTCTATCCCCTCTCTCTCTCTCTCTCTCTCTCTCTCTCTCTCTCTCTCTCTCTCTCTTCTCTGTGATGCTGTTGGCCAGCCCAGCCCGGGTCTTCCCGCTGGGGCACCGGTGGGTCCTCGACGCATACATTATCCCCTCATTAGCATATAAAGAGCACTTCCTCCTCCACTCATCCGTATGCTAATCTCTAATAGGATGAAGGACGGCGCGCCGGCCAATGGGAGCGCGGCGTTGGCGAAATCTATTAAAGGTTAGACGGCTGTGAGAGAGCTGACGTCGTTTAGGACAGTCGGGCAGGAGGAAGAGAGAGGCTTAAGTGAAGGGAGAAAGAGTCCCACATTAACGAGGGTATGGTTGGAAAGCGGTGCCCGATTCCAAAGCCGCACACACACACACACACACACAAACCTACCGAGTGAGCATGTGTACACTGACCTGCCAAGCACACACACACACACACACACACCTAGCGCAAACATACCTTGACACACAAACATACAGCGCACACAAACAGACCGGTACTTGAGCTATACGTTCACAAATGCGCACATTTACGGCGGCGCACACACGCAAACACACAAAAACGCACACGCAGTCTCTCAAAGGGCTTCACTGGCCCACATTCAGAGGCTAGTTTGAGACAGACGCACACACACACTCCAAACCCTGAGAGACGAGTAGACATACATCGAGATCGGAACGCGTGAAACGTCGCGTGCGAGGACATAAGTAAGTCCGCGATCACACACCACGCGAGTGAATCGTCTCGAAAGCCTTAAATGCGTGAAGAACGTTTTTTGGAGAACGTTTGTGTGTTCGTTACACCAGACACAGCTCTGCGGTGGAGAGTGCCACTCGCTGAACACATTAACCCACTGACGGCTCCGGGCACACACAGACACCCCCCCCCCCCCGGGTGCACCGCGCACAGTTTCAGCCACTGACCAGCGGGGGGCAGTGTGATCTTCAAGGCTATGTTCTTATTCTCATTCTTGTTTTCGTGTGTGTT
>NC_136935.1:49539067-49540799 GCF_949987615.1 Pollachius pollachius | reverse complement strand
AATCAGTTTTACCGACATGTGTAGATTACTGTTATAAACCAGTGTTTTTTGAATAGTCCGAATGGTCAATGTACATGTTTCAGGACATGGTGGATGTATCCTATTTACAATCCTCACAGACAGTTATCTTATTATATATCTATAGTGGTTATATAGAACTATAACTATTGCTGTCTGTTATATGCATTGATCATTAATCTTGATCATCCACCCATGACACACAAACACACACACACAACCACACACACACACACACACACACCCTTCACACAGCCCTGTCGCCTGTTGTCTTGCACATTAAGCCATCTTTCCCTTCACTGCACCCTCTGCTATCTCCATCGCCCCTGAATCGCCCCGCCTCTGTACGCCATTAATCTCTCTCTCCCGCCCATGGCCCCCTCTCCCTGTGTGTCTCTCTCTTACCCCCCCCCTCCCTCCGTGTGTGTCTCTCTCTCTCCCCCCCCCCTCCCTCTGTGTTTGTCTCTCTATCTCTCTCTTCCCCCCCCCCCTCCCTCTGTGTGTCTCTCTCTCACAAGAGAGGAATGAGGGATGGGGAGAGGAGGACAGACCAGGGGGGGAACAGAAGGGAAGAGATGAGAGAGAGAGAGAGAGAGAGAGAGAGAGAGAGTAAGAGAGAGACCGAGAGAGGGATGGTGAAATGGAGATGGAAAGGAGGAGAGAATGAGTGGGGAGAGAGAGAGAGAGAGAGAGAGAGAAGAGAGAGAGAGAGAGAGAGAAGGAGAAGAGAGAGAGAGAGAGACCGAGAGAGGGATGGTGAAATGGAGATGGAAAGAGGAGGAAGGAATGAGTGGGGAGAGAGAGAGAGAGAGAGAGAGAGAGAGAGACCATTATCTAAGCCGGGATCTCCAATAATTCCACGGCAGCCTATTATCCACAATAGAGCCAAAATGGCCTTTGGTAATATGATGAAATCTGCCGTAAAAAAGTAGAAATGCGACTGAAAGCGTCAGAGTGAGGAGAAACCGCTATTCCTCAGCCTGCTTTATCGCCTTATTCCATGACTACCTATCTCTCTGTCTCCCTCGCTTCTCTTTGTCTCCCTCTCTGTCTCGGCTCTCTATGCACTGAGTGGCTTCCATCCGCAGACTCTGGGACTATTCCTCGATGTCTTCATAACCTCCTTCCTGTGTGATAGACCTGATGCCCCCCTCTCCTCATCTCCTCTCCTTTCCTCTCCCCTTTCTTCGCTTCTCCTCCACTTTCTCTTCCTTTCACTACTCTCCTCCTTTCTCTCCTCTCCTTTACCCTCTCCTCTCCTCTCTCCGCTCCTCCACTCTCTTCTCTCCTAATTTCTCTCCTTTGCTCCACTCTCCTCCCCTTCATTCTCTCCTTCCCTTCCCTCTCTCCTCATTTATCTCCTCCCCTCCACTATCCTGCCCTCTCCTCTCCTTCACCCCCCACTCTTTCCTCAACCTCGCTCTCTCCTCCCCTCCGAGTGAAATGAAGTCAAATTGCCGACCTAGCTGAACACAAACGTGCGCGGGACAAATGGCACCCTCCCAAACGATGGGCGACTGCCACACCGAGTGCACGGTGAACCACGGCAGAGAACTGTGACTGTGTCAGAGCCAAGAGGTCCGCGGTCACGGTCTGATTTCAAAGGCGTGATGGAAGCCTGTCTGTGACCAGAAATGGTGCATGTCTTTCGGGTGCCGCGGTTTGGCCTGTCCTTCCGTCCGGACCAGTCCCAATGGGTATTGTTATCGTTTTC
>NC_136935.1:49531567-49534067 GCF_949987615.1 Pollachius pollachius | reverse complement strand
GCAGCACAATACGATATGTGTATACATACACACAGCACACACACTCACAAGCGCGCACACACACACACACAGAGGCACAATACGATATGTGTGTATATACATACACACAGCAGTTCCGTCAATGATCCAACCACTCAGATCATAGTTTCAATCAACTATAATGGTTACAAGGGAAAACATGTACACACACACACACGCACGCACGCACATGCACACACCCACACACACACACACACACACACACACACTCAAACACACACACACGGAGACACAAACCCACACACAACCACACACACACACATAATCCACGTGCCTTGGTGTTTTGATGCATACACCCATGATCTCATTTTACTTTGGTGTGTTGATCTGCTCGTGTGCGATACATGATTAGGCTCACTTTCTCCCTCCAACATGTTTATAGACGTAAGATTAATAGTTCTTAAAAGGTTGTCACTGAAGCTAAGAGGTGAGCGAGGTAATACATTTATTGAGCGTTTAGTTAACTTGTTAAAAAAGCTAATTTATTTTATTTGTGTTTCTATTTGTGTGCTTGTGTGTGGGTGTGCACAGTCATTTGTGCTTCAGTGAGAGTTTAGTGAACTGCCACATCCATAGCTGCACATTCTTCTATAGCTGTCTGCAGCGCAATAATTCTTCCAACGCGGTGACCTTTAGAGCACAGAGGTGCTACATCTTCTGAGTTCTCTGCTGCTCATTAACCTGACTCCGTCGTGCTTGTGATTCCATTACCGCCCTGTAATTAGACGAGAAGCCGCACACTACTGTACTGTACTGCGGAATGTAGAGAATCACATGCAGCGAATCGGAATGCAGTGGAACCCTAGAAGAAAGCATGGCAGGCAGGAAGTTGAGAGGAAAGGAGGATTGTGGGAGACAGAGTTCTTGAGATTGATTGTTCGTTTCTAGTTTCTTTTTCTAGCGCTAGATAAGACAGGGTCTGGCAAGAAGGTCTCTTTGAGGGGGCATTTTGCCAGCCAAACCTCAAGATTCAACATGAGTGAAATCACTTAATTCTTAAAATGGACTCAAGCAAACAGCGCTCAAAACCCCAACAAACACTTTCTCAGTGACGTACTAGCCCACTTGTTGTAACGGTAGCTGTGTGTTGTTACAGAGAGAGAGAGAGAGAGAGCGAGAGAGAGAGAGAGAGAAAGAGAAAAACACAAAGAAAGAAAGAAAGAAAGAATAAAAGAAAGCAAGAGAGAGAGAGAGAGACATTGGGCGAAAAGAGAGAGAGAGGCCAGGAGAAGGAAAAACGGAAAGGCAGGGTCTAAATTTAGCCATGATGCGACATTCCAGAGAAGAGTATTACTGCGTCGACCGGCCGCTGGTGGAGAAAGAGAGCGAGGGATGGAGAGGGAATAGGTGAAAGGTGAAGCGAGGGAAAGGAAGACAAAGACGGAGGAGGCACAGATGGGAGGGGCGGAACAAATCTAATGAAGGGCTAAATATTATTATATCCCTTAGCTTTGTGTAGTTAGGCCCGAGAAGGGACAGGTTGTACAATTTGTCCTGAATAACAACTAACAACTTTTAAAAGGAGACATACTAACTGTAGTTCAACATTCGTTCTCCCATTAACTAGCAGCGGGGGGTTTACAGTATGAGAACTGGCATTGGAAGATAATTAGTCCTACTCTCGCTGTGTCCACGTACGCCCCGAACCCGGGACGATAAAATGAGGAGGGATGCCATGAAGGAAGGAAGGAAGGAAGGAAGGAAAGGAGGAAGGGGGCATGGGGGAGGGAAGGAGAGATGGAAGGTAGGAAAGGAGGAAAGGAGGAAGAAAGCATAGGGGAGGGAAGGAGTGAAAGAAGGAAAGGAAAGGAAAGGAGGAAGGGGGCATGGGGGAGGGAAGGAGAGAAGGAAGGAAGGAAAGGAGGAACGAGAGATGCGGGAGGGAAGGAGACATGGGGGAGGGAAGGAGTTAAGGAGGGATGGAGGCTTGGGAAAGAGGTAGGGAGAGGGAACAGAACGAAAGAAAGAAAAACAAATCCCTTCTCAGATCTCACACACACACACACACACACAGACCGGTACAAACAACAGCCCGGCTTCTCAAATCCCGGGCAAAACCCCTGGATCGAGACATTCCGTCATCCATTGACGAGTGGCGGTGACGGTGGGGGCGTACCGGGGGAAAGGGGCGGGACCAGGCCCTTACCGGGGGATGGGGGCGGGGCCAAGCCCGTCTACGGAGACCTGAGGTGAACCCACAACTTCTGGCGGGGGGGGGGGGGGAGGCTTCAGCCCAACGCCGGTGTGTGTGTGTGCATGCGTGAATCTGTGTGTGTGTGCGCACATCTGTGTGTGTCAGTGTGCATCTGTCTGTGAGCGTGCGTGGGTGTGCGTTTGCGTCTGTGTGTGCCCGTGTGTGTGTGTGTGTGTGTGTGTGAGACAGAGAGAGAGAGAGAGACAGCACAGAAGGGGGGTAAGGCAGTAAGCGCAGAGAGGAGAGAGGAGAGGGGGAACCAGCTAG
>NC_136935.1:49524067-49526567 GCF_949987615.1 Pollachius pollachius | reverse complement strand
TGAACGATTTTGTCTTAAAGTCACCGTTGTCAACCATGAGGCCATTCAGCCCACCAGGGGCAGTAAGGGGTGGAGTTTGTGGTTGAGAAACACAAAGTAGTAACTAGAGGAACCTAGAAAAACAAGTAGTTCTATTTCATTCCTACTGACCATCTGGAATTCATACAACCGTAGTTATATTCGTAACTATCGGCTAGCCATGTTGAGAACACAATGTCTTTGTACGACGTACCGCACTTCAGATAATACGACTATTTTACCAGTAAACCCGTAGAGATTCCGAAATACGTTTTTCGGTAGGATATCATCAAACAGCCTTGGCTCAGTGGCTAAATGTGCCTTGAGGCAGCTTGATAGCCAAGATTGAATTCACCCAATGTAAATGTTAACATTTGATGCAGAACCTTTTAAAATGTGCTCGTGCAGGTTATAGTTCTTGTCAGCAGACCAAAGGCTGGAACATTTTCTGAAACCGGCTTGTAAGAGTGAGGAAGAAAATATAAACGCTGGCAGATTGAGCTGAGCTGAAGACAGCCAGTGAGTCGATGTTCCCTTAGTGAGGTGAAAAACAAAAACAGACACACAATTAGACGCAGGTGCACACATACTACACACAGACACACACACAGACACACACAATATCATCTCACGCATACACACACACACACAGTATCATCACTTACACACACACACACACACACACACACACACACGCTGTATCATGTCACACACGCGCAGGCTGTAAGTGGAAGATGAGTTTACCATACCAGCGAAATTAGTAACTGCATTACGGCTGCTCTGAATGCATGTTGGCCATCACGGCTCATTAGTTTCCTAAATTGTTCTACATTTGGGATGGGGGAACCTGGGGTCTGGCCCCATCATGGGAAGGCTGGGAGCGACGTGGAGGAAGTGGAGGAAATGGTACGCCGTACGGAAAAGTCAATCAACTTCGGACCGCTGGTGCCGCTGACAACGGGGATGACGTCACAGACCTCGGTGACATCATCGACCGGTACCGTAAAACACACTCAGCTCCCTGGATACGCAAATACACGCACACCAGCTACCTCACCTTGACGTGCGACAACGCTCGAATGAAAAAATGTGCGTACGCAATCCCTAACCCTATCGTATCCATAACCAACCAGGAACTCGGCCATGGTGATTGTGTTCCATATAAGGGACGGATACACACTTGTTTAAACACACAAGGATTCACTTATACATACAGGACTCACTTAAGCACACACCTTCTCCCAAAACCTTGAACCCATTCATAAACCCCCTAAATTATCTGTTAACACCCGCTCACACGAATACAACGGAGAACAACAATAAACAGGTGTGCTCACAAGTCCCTGTTACAGTGAGCAGCAGTTCAACATTAACCACCCTATGTTCATGCAAATCAAACCTAATTCATTTATTGACTCCTTCTGCCCAAGTACACAGCTAATTGGTAATATATAGTAATTAATGACTGACCTGGCATGTGTGTATGTGTGTGTATGAACTTCTCTTCGGATAAAAGCGTCGGCTAAATGCCCTAAATGTAAACGTGAACAAAGCTAGCAGTTAGCCCTGTTAGCTACAAAAGCTATCTCAGCCTATTGTTTACAAAGGTGCTCGCACACTAAACCCAATAAACAGCCACAAACATGAACAACCCAGACTGCTGTACCCGTTTGTGGTTGTTGGCGGACTTCAGCCTACATTCTGCAGCTGGGTGTTGGTGTTTGTAGGGGCATGGGGGGCTCACCATCTCCCTGGTGGAACCCAAACGTCCAGCGCTAAGCTACATGTGTTAGCTTAGAGGTCCGTTTGACTGTTTTAACCACTACCTCCTTGTTTGACACTAACTAGAGAAGACACTGGTAACACGTTACAACAAGGGGACATTAATTATCCGTGGATTAACACTAGTTATTTCAGTGATAAGTATTAACCAATGTTTAATTAACAGTAAACATATGTCTCGTCACCATTTACGAATGGCCTGCATGTTAACTAAGGCTGTTCCCTGTTAACTAGGGTTAAAGTGTTTATGTTAAATAAGGTAGTAATGATAGAATTGATAACCCAAACCCTAACCCTATGATGTAACAGGGTTAGGGTTAACCCTAACTCACAACCCCTAACCAAAACCCCATCGGTAAGACTATCACAAACCCCTTTGCTAAGGCTATATAATAATGCGTATTACTGCACAAGCTAATTCATTGGTTCATTAAACCTTATTGTAAATCATTACCAAGAAGGGTTTGTTAGCAACCGCTAGCCAACGTATCCAGTTAGCCACATAGCCTGCATAGCTTGCTGCTTTAGCTTCCAGTTCCAACACGAAACCATTGGGACGATGGGTCATTAGTGGGGAGGAAAATGATGAAGTGATACAACCAACTAAACCCACCATTTCTAACTCAAACCCCCCAAGGTGGAGAAACCCAATAGCCCCGGTTGGCTGATTAATGACAAGGGGTAGAAAGAGAGGGGGGGG